>NW_007726558.1:10625-103187 GCF_000696425.1 Galeopterus variegatus | reverse complement strand
AATTTTTTTTTTTTTTTTTTTTTTTTGTCTTTTTGTCTTTTTGTCCATGTCCGGCAACGGATCGCAACCCTCAGTGTTGCCCCCGTACCGGACCGGGGACCGGCAACGGGATCGCAAGCCTCGGCGTTGCTCCCGCGCCTCGCTCAGCCAGTGAGCGGGAACCGGTCTGTATATGGGATCCGAACCCTCGGACGGGAGCGCCACCGCGCTTCCCAAGCGGCGCACTATCCAGTGCGCCACCGGGCCGGCCCATTGTAACATTTTTTATAGTGCTTTCTATCTCCTGGTTGGACCCAGACTGATACATCCGGCACCTCTGCTAGCTGGCTTTGTGACTTCACTGGTCATGGTAGGTGCTATGCCAGGCCCTTGAATATACAGGTTAAGTATCCCTTATCCGAAATGCTTTGTACCAAAAATGTTTCAGATTTTTGGATTAGGGATACTCAACCTGTATAGATGCATGTTCTTATTTGAACCTCAGAACAACTGTACAAAGTGGACGTTATTATCCTGCATTAGCAGATGAGGACACTAAGTTTCAGTGAGGTGTGGTTTCTAAGATCACTCAGCTAGAGAGTGGCAGAACTTGGATTTGAATTCAGTACCCTTGGTTGTGAATCTGGGGCTTATTTCATTTTCTAGAGACACCGCTGCTTTCTGGGCCTCATTTTTCTCATGTGTACAACAAGAACAAAGGACACATAATTCCTAATCTCATCTTCTGTTAGTTTGAGATTGTAAGGGTAATTAACTAATGTGTGTCTACTGAGCACTAGAAACTGGCTAATAAGAATTCAGTGTGTTGTAAGTGTAAAATATGCCCTGGATTTTGAAGAGAGTATGAAAAAATATAAAATATATCATTACCATTTTATATTTATCTCATGTTGGTATGATAACATTTCAGATATATTATGTTAAATAAAGTATATTCTTGAAATTCATTTCACCTATTTTTCCTTTTTTTAACATGACTACTAAAAAGCTTAAAATTACGTGTGTCTTGTATTATATTTCTACTGGATAGCACAAAACTAGGCAAAGTAATTACCTTTGATAGAGAGCTCCTGCATTGCTGTAGGCTCTCTGAGTATGCAGAATCAACAGGAGGAAGTATCTAAAGAAAATTCATATACATATAGTTATTGAATTAATTAAATTAGTTAAATTATATAAAGTTTTTAGAACAGTACCTGGCAAATAATAAGTGCTAAATAAGAGTTTTCTGTCATTATCATTATAATTATCATCATCATTACTGTTAATTATTGTTTTTTTATAACTTTTATTTTGGTGGCTGGCCATTAAGGGGATCCCTTGTATTGTTATTATTATTAGCAGTACAATAGGGAGGATAGAATACTCTCCAGGAAACTGTACAATTGATGAGGGACTTATTCTGATTAAAAAAAAACAAAAGAATCAAGTAGTTAATGAATAAGGCAGGAAGAGAGGGGTAAGGGCATTGAATGTTTTCCAAGTGACTATTAGTATATGAAGAGGTTTTATGTTATTAAGTCGCCAGGTCTGTGTCTCTGGCTCTGCAGGATGTGGGAGATGTCTCTTATTCATAGGAAGGAAGGAAGGAAGGGAGGGAGGGAGGGAGAGAGAGAAAGAGGGGAGGGAGAGAAGGAGGGAAGGCAGGCAGGTGCAAAATGATACAGT
This sequence comes from Galeopterus variegatus, assembly GCF_000696425.1. Taxonomy (NCBI): domain Eukaryota; kingdom Metazoa; phylum Chordata; class Mammalia; order Dermoptera; family Cynocephalidae; genus Galeopterus; species Galeopterus variegatus. The sequence goes on along the minus strand of NW_007726558.1, from coordinate 101,519 downwards.
GAATTCTGGGAACTAATAGGGAACACATTCTGAGGAAAGTCATCCTGTCGTTTAAGCAGGATTAGCCTCTTCAAGTAGCACTGATGCTACTACCACTTAAAATAATAAATGTGTCATGTGAAATCTGTGAAAATGTAATAGGACAAAAATGGAAGGGGATGGCCTGTGATACTCAAAAGAATATTCTTCGGTGTGTTCTGTATGGACAGATTTGAGCTGTTGGTTAGGGATGGCTTTGCTGGCTAATGCAAGTCACTCTGTTTGCAGAGTCTATTTTAGGTCAGTGAACTCTGTTGTCATTTTAACTTGAGTGACTTGAGTCCCAGTGGATGGACTCTCTCAATAAGCAGAATCTCAGAAGGCTCTTTTGTAACTGGGTCGTTTCACAAAGACAACAGTTCCCATCTGATTTGCCATTTTATGATGCTTTGGGCACCAGTTCTGTTATACAGTAACTTCTAAATGGCTGTCAGATGGTTGTCTTCCCAAGCCTCTAGCAGGTATTATCATCTTCATCAGAGGTTTGTTGTTTAGGGAGAAACTGGGTGGGGCTTCGAACTCCCTACTTTAGTCAGAGCACCTTCCCTTGGATCTGTTTTATATAGTGGACTTTTAGGGCAATATTTCTTTTAAAACAGAACTGTATTGGCTAAACGTATTTGTGGATATTTGTTCTACAACCTGGTAGATATTTCTTTTCTAATTAAAAAGGATATGTCAACCTCTGTGGGGCAGATGGGATATTTATGCAATGAGATGGACATTTGTTGTTTTCAAATTTCAACATGTGATCTACAGTTTCATCAGACTAATCTCATTTCACAATCCTTAATTTTTGAAAAAAATAATTCAGATTTAGTTTTTCCATTCTAAAAGTTGAATTATATAACACACAGAAACATATACAGATAGTTAAAAGTACATAGTACTATGGGGTCTATAAAGAAAATCAGCGGTCTTCCACTGTTTCCCCACTACTACCTAGAGGCATCTGCTTTTAACCATTTATATTTTATTCTGAGGCTTCTTCAGTATTTTTTTAAAATATGTTTATATGGCTATTTTAAAATTTAACTTTAGAAATTATTTCTTCATACTACGAATATAGGGTATTATTGCTTGTACTTTTCCCTTACTTTCCCTCCTCTTCCAAATTTTGGTAATTATAACAACATTTTAGTTCTGTTGGTCACCTCTGTTACATTAAATAATATATTTAACCCCTTATCTCTTACTCCATCAAGTTTTGACTGTAGCTTTGTAAGATGATGATATTAGCATGTCTGTCTTCCCTTATCCCCTTTAAGCCCTCTACTCCTGTCAGCCACACCTTCACTTTTCACTGTTAGGTTTGGTAATATTACTGTTCTGGTCTGGAATCTTAAAGAAATCTTCTTGGTGGTTATTATTAGGCTTATTTTACACTGGCAAAAGCCAGTGGCAAATTCTGGATTTGAACCCAAGTTTCTTGGCTATGAGACCATGAACTTTGACATATCTTATATTGGGTTAATATGAGTGTTAATTTCTGGTGGCTCTTTCATTACCCTTTTCTCCTAATTTCTTTTCCATTGTGCACTTACTCGGGACTCCTATTTGGTTAACTCCTTCCATCCCTCCTACCTCTCAAAAGTCCCAACACATGCAAAGTTTGTGAGTCCTTCCCCATGTGTACACTTTAGCTATCCTTGGATTAGCAGAACCCTTCTTGCCCCTATCCCCCTTTCCACCACCATGAAACTTCTCTTCACCCCCTGACCCAAGATCAAGGACGGCAAAACAAGGCTTAATCAAACTCTGTTCATAAGGGATCTTTCATCCTGCTGGACTGTCCGTGAGAGATGGCAGAATAAAGACTCAGTTATCCCCTGTAGACATGTGACAGGGAGAGTATTTGTACCCTTTGATTCATATGTTTTGAGTCTCGTCAGAGTTGCCCACAGTATGATGTTTTCAGTTCTTTTTTAAGGATGCCCTTGCCAGAGAAGAACAACCACTGAATTGAGCCTTTGTCTGGTTTCTGGTGGGACCAGGGCCAAATTGTCTAACTAAGACATCTGAGTCTACATTTAACCTGCTTCTTAGAGAGTTGTAGCTGGTGTGGAAGCTATGATGTAGTGTGTTCTCAACCAATAGATGGCAGGCAAGAGGGCATTGACAGTGGCACATGGAGTTGCCTGTCTTGTTGTTGTTTCTTCTCCATGAGCAGAGATCACAGAAAAAAACTTTAGGAAAGGGCCTGTCCTGAAGGTAGATGAGACTGAAAAGTGCAGAAGGTGGAACAAGGCATAAACCTGACAGCCAGGGTAAATGGAGCCAAAGGTGTTAGTCTTGGCCTGCATTCCAAAGGCCTGTGCATGTCCTGCTTGAGAGGGGAAGGAAGAAGCAGCAAATCCTCCATCAACAGCTTTGAAGAATTTGAATTTCTCGGTTGATTTTCCTATAAGTTTAGGTCTCAGTAGCCACCAGAGTGCATCTGCAGGGAGAGTCAAGTAGTCAGGGTGCCCAAGAGCTTAGCTATGTGACAGTAATCCATAAGTAATTTTCATGTCAACAACAAATATTTTACAAGCCTTATAATAATAATCACCATCTACTACGTACTTGCTATATGTTATCTCAGTTAAGTATTATTAGCCACATCCTACAGATTAGGAAGTAAAGACCTTTAGTGGCCAAATAACTTGTTCAAGGATATGTAGTTATCAACAGAAGCAAGCTTAAACCAGATATTTTTGTTACTCCAGAGACTGTGCTCTTCCTACTACACTGTGCTCTGAACTTAGCTTTGTGGGGATGGCGTGGAAGGGTTTTTAGAAAAAGATTAATAATGCCTGTCAGCAATTGAATGGGTAAATACATCATGGTGAATTTTCATTACTTTCAACAGTGAGAACAAACAAACTAGAGCTGTCACACACCATAACATGGATGAATCTGACAAATATAAGGTCGAGTAAAAAATGAAAAACAAAAACATGTCACAAAAGATTACTTGTTGCACAAGTCCATGTCTATAAATTTCAAAAACAGGCAAAACTAAGTGATGGTATTAGAGGCCAGGATAGTGGTTACCCCAGAGTAAGGTGTTAGTGAAAAAAATGGGGCACAAGGAGGCCTTCAAGAGCACTGATAATCTTTTATTTTTTGATCTGCGTGTTGATTTATATGAATGTGTTCAATTTGTGAAAATTTGTTGTCATCTGTACATGGTGTTTTTCAGAGTATATGTTATAATTTCAAAAAATTTCAAAGAACATTAAAAAACATTAATATTTCCTTATACCATGTCTTCCCCCCAAAATCTGATGTGTATATACATAAAAAGAGGTAGTGGCTGGGAGAAGCTTTGTGATTTTATCCACCTGATTATCTTCATATATGGACCTTCTTCTCTATTATGACCGTCCCTCCCTTTTACCTCAGATTTGGATTTCTCTAAGCAGTATATAGTATTGTTTCACATAGTATAATGGTTAAGACTGTGGACTCTGGAGCAAGACTACTTGAGTTTGCATGTTGGCTCTTCAACTTACTAGTTGTTGAGCTTAAGCAAGTCCAGTTAACTTCTCTAGGCTGTAGTTTCCTTACCTATAATGTGGGATAAGTCATAGTACCTACCTCATAGAGTTGTTGTGTGTATTAAAAATTGTTAATATGTGTAAAATGCTTAGAATTGTATCAGACACATAGTGAGCATTATATAAGTGTTTGCTACTATTTCTTTTAATATTTATAAAAAAGGAATGATTCTATATGTATTCTTTTGTATGTTGCTTTTTTCATTCAACATTATAATTGTGAGATTCATCTGTGTTCATATATTTAACTCAAGTTCTTCCATTTTTTACTGTGAGATAGCATTCCATTGTGAGATTCTACTGTCATTTCTTTAACCATTATCTTGTTGCTTGATGAGTCAGTTGCTTCCATTTTTTTAATGCAAGTGCAAACTATACTTCTATAAAAGTGTTTTGAACGTTTTCTTGTGCACATTTGAATTTCTACATTGTAGGATATATGCATCTTTACTAGATATATTGCCAAATTGATCTCCAAAGTGGTTGTACCAATTTATGTCATCACTCATCACCAGCAGCATAAAAGAGTTTTCTTTGCTCCGTATCCAAGAAAACATAAGCTAATTCAGAAAAATGCAAGATAATTTAGTTCTGCAAATGTTTATTGTACTCTATTCTGTATACAGAAGAAAGCAGTCACTCATGGAAGACAAATCTGCTCTCTAGCAAACACAAAGCAACTCTACCTTATACCAAATGAGGTCACATATGTAAAGTATCTGGCACACAGTAGACCCCTTTGCTCAAGCAGTCTAGGAGTGCACCCACACAGGCTGATGTGGTAATGTTATTAATAAGTTCATTTTACAAGGTAATCTATCCCTGAAAACTGGAAAAGTGGCCATGTTTAGCCTGAAGAGTAGAGAGTTAAAAGGGAACATCATCCTAATTTTCAGTAATACAGAATGGACCGTGACCCAGGAGGAGGTCACATCTGTTTTACATCTCCCTCACCATCTTCCATTAGAGCAGAAGGAAATTGCATCATAGAACAGAGAGACACCAAAAGTTTTTCCTCCCTTCTACAGCCAAAATGAGACTATTATCTGCCCCTTCTCCTTACCCAATGGCCCTTTCCACTTGAACCCTTTGAGTGTATTTCTGTAATTACGAGAGTGACTTCGCTCAAATGAGGGGGGCCTATGCGAGCTAATAACTCTGTTGCTATTATCAGCTAGCTTCAGAGTCACCTCTGGAGTTGATAGGAAATGGGGGAAATCAAAAGCATATAATCCCTTGAGTTGGATTGTAATTTTGGGATTCTCTGTTTCTTAAGGAAACGTCAAATGTTCTATGTCTGAGTTGTTCGCTAGACTAGCTTCTAGCCACATGTGGCTACTGCAACAAATTCAAAAGTTTCTGGTGTGACTGAGGAACTGAATTTTAAATTTTATTTAATTATAATTAATTCAAGTTAAAATAGTCACCTGTGGCTCATAGTTACCATGCAGGTCTATTCAATATTTAAAAATATTTTGGAGGTAGAGAAAGGTAGAGTTCAGTACCTATTATGCATCAAGGCCTATACTGGCATTTCATTCTCACAGTACCCCACAAAGAAGATATTATTGCCTATTTTACAGATGGGGTAACCAAGGCTCAGAAAAGATACAAACTTGTCTAGGGGCACACAGGCTACACAATGGTAGAGCCAGGATTTAAATCCAGGTCTGCTTGTTCTCTTCAGTTCCACAGTCCATTCTCTTTATTCTGAATGGTGTGGTATAATTTTGTTCCTGTTACTTGGCTCCAGCTATAACCCAAAAGCTCAAAATTGAATGCCTTTTAACTCAGGTAATTCCAAATTCTTAACTGCTAATTTGTACTAAAACTGGATTTGTGGAAGCTCCAGTATATTAAGATTGCAGGGGCTTTGGTAATGATTTTCTCTAGTAGCATAGTCAGAAGGAATACGTGGCCAGGAACAAAGTCACTGAGTGAGTCAGTTGGGCTTTTTCTTAACTTGCAGCCAAAAATCATTCCTAACGTTGGATTATACCGTGTATTAGTCAGCGTTCTCCAAAGAAACAGAACCAACAGGATGTGTATGTATGTATATATATGGAGAGAGAGAGAGAGAGATTAATTTTAAGGAATTGGCTCACATGATTGTGGGGGCTGGTGAGTCCAAAATGTATTGGGCAGGCCAGTGGGCTAAAGACCCAGGGAAAAGATATTGCAGTTCAAGTCTGAAGGCATTCCCTCTTCCTTGGATGACCTCAATCTTTTTTTTCCTATGGCCTTTGACTGATTGGGTGAGGCCCACACTCATTCTGAAGGATAATCTGCTTTCCTCAAAGTCTTCTGATTTAAATGTTAATTAATCTCATCTAAAAATGACCTTCACGGCAACATCTGGACTAGTGTTTGACCAAATATTTGGGTACTGAGGCCTAGCCAAGGTGACACATAAAATTAACCATCAAACACTATGAGGATATTTGTTGTTGATTTAAAAACTCTGGAGTAGGCAGTTTCAGTCAGTGACCTCTAGATCTTTTCTCAGTGATTCTCTTAGACTTTACCTCAAGGTCATAAGGTAGTTGTCTCAGCTCAACAAATCATATCTTCACATGTCAGCATCCGTAGCAGGAATGAAAGGAAAGGGCTCTTCTCACATAACATTTTTTTGTCTTTTATCCAGAGAGAAAATAGTGTTCCCAAAGTTGTCAACAGACTTTCTCTTGGCAACAGCTGAGTTGTGGGCCAACTCTTAGGTCAATAAATGACAGAGTACTAAATTCCTCCTTGGCCTGGGAGAGAGGCTCACTTTCCCTGAGAAATTTGCTTGCCTGCCTGGTATCTGAAGAAATAGTAAGGAAGAAGAAAGATGGCTGTTTAGTTGGCAATCAACAGTGACTGTCATAATGGCCTTTTGGGAATAGAGATGTTGGGCCTTAACCAGGAACCTCTGGAATATACTAAAAGGGCAGGAAAGAGAAAAATTCTGGTTATCTGTCTATAGTACCTTAACATAATAATCACAGAGGAGCTTTTACCATATCTTATCTTCCAAAGAGAGACTATATCAAAGACCCAGAGAAGGAAAGTGACCCCTCCTTGATCCCACAGCAAGCTAGTGACAGAGCTAGAAATAGTACCTGTGTTCTTCTGATTCTGACCTTCATGTTCTTTGGATTACATGTGGTGATCCAGTAGGTCTTAAGCACTTTAAAAATTTACATGGAACTAATTCCTGCCTGTATAACATAGGGCTATTGTGGTTTTTAATATTTTTTTAAAAATTTAACTGGGGCCGAGCCCGTGGCGCACTCGGGAGAATGTGGTGCTGAGAGTGCAGCAGCGCTCCCGCCACGGGTTCGGATCCTATATAGGGATGACCGGTGCACTCACAGCGCTCACTGGCTGAGCGCAGTGCGGCCGGTCTAAAAAAGGCCCCCCCCCAAAAAAAAAAAAAAAAAATTAACTGAATTTGACTTATTACTATTCATTTATATTGTACTTTATATTTAGTAGCAGAAGGGACCTTCAAGGTTATTAGTCCAACCTCACTTTACAGATGAGGAAACTGAGGCCTAAAATGTTAAATGACTCACCCAGGGGCACAGTTTGTTAGTGGGGGAAATAGGACCAGAACTCAGGTCACCTGACTCCTAGTGAGATGTAACCATACTTTCTTTCAAAGATGTTCTGTACTTATGATATTTAATTTAATTTAATTTACTTTTTAGGGCTGGCCAGTAGGGAGATCAGAATGCTTGACCTTGGTGTTACTAGCACCATGCTCTCCCAAGCAAGTTAACTAGACAGCCCCCTATGATATTTGAGACCGAGCATTATGAATTCTATTTATACCCAAATCACTTATAATCTTATGAGTGGTCTTAACACTTTAAGGAGGGGAATACTGCTGAGATAACCATGTATACCCAAAGTCAGGACCCTTGTTTAATCCTTTCTTGCCTTAGCCATTTCCCTTCAGACAGAATCAGATGTACTTCTCTGCATCACAGTTTCTTTATCTCAGAAAAATGAGGGGGATGAGCTACATAGTTGATTTTACTAATAAAGTTCTATGAATAATGCAAGCCAAGTCTAAAGCCTAGCTAGGTCTCTAGATTGCCATTCTGAAAGTCAAGGGGTATATTTCTAAGTTAATATATTTCTAAGCCAACATCTATTCAGACAACTCAGTTAATAGAACTTTTTATTTACTTGCCTGTGACTTAACCAAAGCAGATATTTAAGAATTCTGTCTTCTAACTGGCACTGTGGTGTCAAGTCCCACCAGGCAAAACAGTCCTCAAGGGGGTGCATCTTCCAAAGTCAGAGTTTATTCCTCTGGAAAAAAACTCCCCAGGAAACTAGATCCTGCTCATAGTAGAGTATACACTCCTTGGGGTAGTATGTTCAGAGATTTTTTTTTTTTTTTTTCTTATCAGTGTAGCCTTTGTTTGTATGAGATAAGATGTACTTAGCTGCTTCTTATATCCTTTGATATCTAGGAAGGAGTTGTCCTTATTAGGCAGTAAGGGGAAAAAAGCCTTAAGCCCCAAGGAAACTTTTCAGTATAATATTTTGAAAGCATTTACTTTTCTCTTATTGGCTTTGTCAAGGAAGGTACCAGTTCATCATCACCATCATCATCATCATTGCTATCCTTATCAAACACTCAATATGTTTCAAGTATTTTCCATACATCATCTCTTTTGAGCCTTGCAGTAACCCTTATGATGCAGGTACAACTGTTATCTTCATTTTGCATGTGAGGAAACTGAGGCAGGGGAATGAGAACTTTAAGTAAGCTGGTGTTCAGTTCAAGGGTAAACTCTCACATTGGGAGATAATGGGAAATTGTTCATAGATGATGTTGCTGATATATATGACAATTTAATTTGGGCTGCAATTTTTGGTCCTTTAAGAAATTTGTCATGGTCACAAAATACTTTTCTGGGAGCCCTAAAAAACCTTGCATATTGGTTAGCTATCATAAGATGAATAACATGATGAAGCAGCCCAAAACTCAATGGTATACAGCAATAAGCGTTTATTTCTAGCTCACACATGTATGGATTTGCTGAGGTAATTCTGTTGGTCTCAAAATGTTTGATGGAGCTTGACTCAGGCCACAAGTTCCATTTAGGTCTCCTCCATGTTGTCTCCATTTTTCAGTGATCAAGGGGCTATCTGAGACATATTCTTCTCCTGATGATGACAAAAGTGCATGGTAGGTGAGAGGAGACATGTGAGGTCTTTTAAAGGTAGGCTCAAACTTGGCATATCGTCACTTCTTCACAAATTCAATTGGCCAAAACAAGTCGTATGGCCAAGCCTAACATCAGAAAGGAAGCGAAGTAAATTCTGCCTGTAGTGGGGGAACTGCAGTGTCACATGGCAAAGTCATGGATACAGGGAGAGGGGAGATTTAGGAACAATAATTCAATCTGTCATGCCCTGGCTGATAGTGGTGATGAGGAGTCAGAAGGTGAGAGCTAAAAGAGATGCACATACATCAATGGCTGTCATCAAAATGTAAATATGAACACATCTGCATACATCCCTCCCTTTATACTTCCTTCACCCCTCTGCTGCCAACCTAGTGAATAAGTCCTAATAGATATTGCTCAGAGGTGGTTTAACAATTCCATGACCAAATTGCATCTTTTCTATCAATTATAACAAAAAAGATATTTGCAAATTGGCTAATTCACTAGCTCTACTTTTTATTATACATTGTGATGTCAGGATATCTATAAAGCTTAGATGTGACAAAATAAAAAATGAACTTTGTCCACAAAAAGCATTTTTGTCTTACCAAAAATGCACATATAAACCTATGGTTATAACCTAAAACTGTTTTCTAGATATGGAGATACTAGCAAAGAGCCCTTCCTTCACCCTTCCTCTTCTCTCTTCCACCACTCCAGAGACTTAGTACAGGACGACATCTAGCTCCAAGAGGTGGATTAACAAAGGTCACCCACTTACAGAAGACAGTCCTTCCTAAAAATTAACAAAAGGACATTTATAAAGGGATTATTTTGCTACCTCTACTTTTAACATACTTTGGTCATTAGGTCTTGTTTATCCTTTATTATACAGCAATGTTAACTACTTTTAAGACATATAGAACAATGGTTAAACAATCTGAACGAATCTAACTCACGGGCACAGAACCCTTCTCTCCGTATACTTCTTCCTCCCCCAACCCACTGCCACTGAGTCAGCAGTTAACATTCTGTCCAAGACATCAAGTTTAACAATTTCATTCTCCTGATACAACCACTCTTATGAGATAATAAAAAAAACTTGAAGATTAAAATAAACAAACAAAAAACCAAACAGGAATAGAGAACAGCAACAACAAAAACCTAAGGCCAAGGGAGGCTAAATACCTTCCATACAGTCATGCACTAGAAAGGAGCAAAACTGGTACTTTAACCCAGGTAGTCTGCTTCCAGAGTCTATGCCCTTAACCATTGTACTATGCAGTCACACAGGAGGTATCATGGCACATAGGTACCAAACCTGAGCAGAGCAATTCTGCTACTTACTAGTTCAGTGACATGGAGTGAATTGTTTCACCTCTCTGAGCCTCATTTTTAACTGTAAAATGTTGATAATAATTATATCTACCTCACAGGGTGGTTGTGAGGATTAAATGAGATAGCGTATAAAACATGCTTGGCACTGAAACATTAGTTATGTTTCTGTGAATTACTTCTGTACATTTTTACGCTGGTGTCAAGGGTTCAGATCCCTGCACCAGCCAGCTGCCAAAAAAAAGGAAAAAAAAAAAGAAAAAACAGCTATAAATTAAAAAAAATATCTTTATAAGTATTCCCTTTAATATGTAGGTTGGAAGTGAAATTTTATAGGGTTTATAAACATTAGTTTGATTTATATATCTGTGTGAATATTCTTTAGCAGTCTGTAAGACCATTTGGTTTTGCCATCTCTGCCTGACCCAAGAGAAAGAACAATGAGGCAGTTTCCCTCTGGGCAGAGATTGACAGCCAGTGACCCCATGTGTCTTGGCTATCTGGGAAGTTGCTGAGCTGTACCATCTCCTTTTTCCTAAATTTATCCTTACCTTAAAAATAGTATTGAATCTGAATTTTGTACATAGTGTTGAAGGTGAATCTTACATTATAGCTTGACTTTTCTAATTTGTTATGTTCATTATTTTTTCTCTGGGCACCCCCAGCAAGAAATTAGTAAATCTTTGCTGGAGTGCCCTCGTGAAGAATGGCCTTATTGTGTTGTTATATGCCAAAGTCCCATATCCTGCTGACAGAAGTGTCATCCCTCCTATATGCAAAGAGTGACACACTATCCACTAAGAGTTCACAGCCCTGCCTGTGCTACATGCTGGAATACCCAGGGACTGGTGCAAATGGGTGGAGGAGGTTATATAAGTTCACATCCCCTTCCAAGTGGAAAGAGTAGAGGGACAACAGATGTCAGCTCCACAGCTGCCCAAGTGATCCCAGCTTCATTTGGCCAGAGAAGGAGCCTCATCAGTACTAAAAGGGAGATTTGCTGAACCAGAACCAATGTCTTAAACCTTTGGCAATTGATGTTAACTTCCCCTAGCTAGGACAAAAGTTTGTTGGCTCTGGCTGCCTGGGTGTGGTGTTTTCTAGGCATTTTGTATGATCCTCAAGTGGTCACTATCCCCAACTGCTCATCTATAGGAGGTTCTCATGGGGGAATTGTGCAAAGCTCATTACACTCCAACTTTTGATTGGACAGTTGCTCTTGCCTCAGTATCTATTTCAAAACATTAAACTTAAAAAAAAAGAAATGAAAAATAATGAAAAAATATCCTCAAAAGGCAGATGTAAGAAACAGCAATCTCCATAGGCAATTTGTTGATTTACTCAAACTCTGTGAAGGACATTATCATATTAGTTAACCTCGGCATTTCTTATTACAATTGAAAGAAATATTGAGCTTTTGGGGTACATCTCTTGTCCTTGCTAGACTATGAAGGTCTCGAAGGCTAGTTCCAGTGGCCTTTTCATCTCTGTATTCCCCTCAGAGCTGAGCCCATGACTGACATAAGCTTGGTTATTATATTTATACCTAGCATAGACTAAAAGAATCTGTATGACTGGAATGCTGAATTTATGCTTAAGAAGCAAAACTAGGGAGTAAAAACAAAACTGTGGTTTGCCTATGGCCTTAATGCCCATGACAATTTGTTCTTCATATAATGTTCTTCTGTAACAATTCTAGTGCACATAAATGGTATTATAGCCTTCTTATATTAAAAATGATGTGGTGGCTTTGTTTCTAGTTATTGAATGTTCTACAATGGCTAAAATATTAATATAATACATATAATCCTGTTTACAACAAGTACTCCTTCTTTCCTCCCTCCCTCCTTCCCTCCCTCCCTTTCATACATCCATCTCCTTTTCTTCTTTACATTCTTACATTCTTTCACTCTCACTTTCTCTCTCTCTCTCCCTCTCTTTCTCTCTTTCTCTCTTTTTTTCTCTCTCTCCTCTTAACATTTACTGAGTACTTGATCTATATAGCATGCCCTCTGTTACTTATTTATATCTACAGATACAGAGATGATTGAGACACCACAGTTACTGCTCTCAGAGAACTCACAGTGCAGACAAACAAATTCACAGTTATAGTACAGTGGGGTCAGTACTATGATATCATTATGTGCACAATGCTGAGGGAGCACAGGAGGGACCCCAACCCAGCCTAGAGGATATAGGAACACTGAGGAAGCTCTAGAAAAGACTCCATTGAGAACATGATACATGAATAGAGTCTTGAAGAATGAATTAGATTTAGTTAACTGGAGTGTGAGGGAAAAGTATGTTCAGTGGAGGACACAACTTATGCAGGATAGAAGGCTGTCACAGTACACATCACCATCTTGCAAAGGATCATGTATATCCTCTCAAAGTGGGTAAATTTAGTCCTGCAGTTCATACTGAGGACTGGAGTAGATTTAGATAGTTTGCTCTATCTGTTAACTAGTTGTGTGGCCTTGGGTAAGCCATTTAACCTCTCTAAGGTTTAGTTTCTTTATTTGTAAAGTAATAGTACTCATGCTTATTGTAAGGCAACTCTGATGATTACATGGGTTTCAAATGTTCAGAAAATATTAGATTCTCTTTCCTTTGTACTCATCTTTGATTTCCTGCATTACATGGTAGTTTAATTTAACAAGTGTATCTTGAGTACCTATTATATGCCTCTTCCAGTGCTAGGCCTTACAGATAGAGAGTTGAATAAGATACTGTCCTTAGCTTCAAGGAGCTCAGATGTATGTAACCAACTACACTAATCACAGGACCATGGCTTCTTGTCTCCTCCACACCATTAGGCAACAATTGACCCATTCATTTTCTAGCCTTCTGCAAAACTCCTCTTTATCCCTACCTATCTTTGCTTTCTTCCCTCCTGTTTCAGATAACATCCTGGCCCTTCTCCTATCCATGGATGATCTTTTCACCTGGACTTTGTATCCCATCCCCCAAGCCCCACTTGTCTTTTTCTCATTCTTTCTCCCTCCATATTTGAACATACTTAATCTCTTCTGTGTTAAAAACAGAGTCCCATCTTTACCCATAAGGCCTGGAAAGACCATAGCATAACAGTGATGGCCCAAGTGATGGTAGTCAAAATATTGTAGCAACAGGAACTCAGGAGTTGACATTTTTTAGAAATAGAAGTAGGTGGCCTCAGGATAGTCTATTAGCAGGGAGCAGGATACCCAGTTCAGTGGTAGGAGGGAGGGGATGATTGGAAGGATCAAGATTGTCCAGAACCAAATAAGATTCAGTCTAGAGGATCTGATTACCAGTAGAGGGAGTGAGGTACAGGAAATTTGTCTGGGAATCAATTGAGATGCAAGATGGAGACTGGGTATTATGAACCAGGTAGAAATCCTGATGTCTCAACTGGGACACAAAGTCAAAGTTAGGCTAGTAGCCGCATTGACGTTACACTGAGTAGAGTGTATAGGGCCAGAGTTCTCAATCCACCCTGCCTCATGGTAGGCTTGTTCTCAGCCACTGGAGCTGGGCTAGACCTGTATGGGCATATCAAGTAGCCTCTACTCTTGGGAGGAGAAGGAACCAGGCTGCTAAATCCTCGCAGTATCAATAAGGAAATGCTCATTCCTCATCTGTAAAATGGGGAAAAGAATAGTAACATTCAGAGGCTTGTATGAGTATTTAAAGAGGTAATGCATGTAAAATGCTTAATATAACTGGCAAATATACTGAATAAGTGGTAACAATTAGTAGTATTACATGAAAGCTAGGTGAAAAATATGATTTTACTTGAAAAAGTTGCCCAGAATAGTAGAATAAAAGGAGTTGTGTAATACACTTATTGGTAGGTAGTTCATGTTAGTATTTGAAATCCAGCAGTTCAATGGTGTGGTCATATTTGGACAGGAATTTAATGTTTGTTCTGCACCTGAAGTTGCAAGGGTGCTTCATATATTCATTCATCAATTCATTCAACAGATATTTATTTGGCTACACTATATACCAGAGACTATTCCCCATACAGTGAACAAGACCAGCAAACTCTCTGCTTGTGTGGAGCTCACATTCTAGTGGTGTGCCAGGAGATGGGAGGCAGATGGTAAGCAAATAAGTAGATAAATAATTTTGGATAGTGGTAAATGCTGTGAAGACAATAAAATGGGTAACTTGATAAGAGTTGACTGGTGGGGATGTAGTTGGTGCTGGGAAACTTTAGAAGGTGTCATACTAGAAAGCCTCTGAAGAGGTGACATTTCAGTTGTGACCTGAATATTGAAAGGAAGCCAGCCATGAGAAAAATTGTAGAGTATTCTAGTCATGGAGAACAGTAAGTGCAAAGATGCTAAGGTGGGAACAAGATTGGTGGTATGTTGAAGGTACTGAAAGAAGACCATTGTATCTGCAGTGAACACTGTGGCAAGAGTGGTATAAGATGAAGTATGTGGGGGCCAAATCATTGAAGGTTTTGTAGGTCAGAGTAAGAAGTGTGGATTTGATATAATCCCATTTATTCATTTAATTTTATTTTTGTTGCTTGTACTTTTGGGGTCTTCCTCATAAAGTGTTTGCCTAGTCCTATTATCTGGAATGTTTCCCCTATAGTTTCCTTTAGTAATTTTATGGTGTCAGGACTTATATTTAAGTCTTTAATTCATTTTGAGTTGATTTTGGTATATGGTGAGAGGTACAGGTCCAGTTTCATTTTTTTCCATATGGATGTCCAATTTTCCCAGCACCACTTATTGAAGAGGCTGTCTTTATCCCAGTATATGTTCATGCTGCCTTTGTCAAAGATCAGTTAGCTGTAAGTATGTGGGTTGATTCCCAGGTTTTCTGTTCTGTTCCGTTGATCTGAGTGTCTGTTTTTATGCCAGTACCATGCTGTTTTGGTTACAATAGCTTTGTAATACAATTTAAAGTAAGGTAGTATTATTCCTCTGGCTTTATTTATTTATTTATTTTTGCTTAGGATTGCTTTGGCTATTCAGGGTCTTTTGTAGGTCCTTATGAATGTTTGGATGGTTCTTTCTATTTCTGTGTAGAAAATCATTGGTATTTTGGTGGGGGTTGCATTGAATCTGTAGATTGCTTTGGGTAGACTGGATATTTTCATTAATGTTAATTCTTCCCATTCAAGAGCATGGTATATCTTTCCACCTTTTTGCATCCTGTTTAATTTATTTCAGTAGTGTTTTGTAGTTCTATTGTAGAGATCTTTTACCTTCTGGGTTAAATTGATACTTAGGTATTTCTTTTTTTTTTTGTGACTATTGTAAATGGGCTCACTTTTTCTTCATTTCATTTTCTGCTAGTTATTGGAATATAAAAATGCCATTGATTTTTGGGTGTTGATTTTGTATCCTGCAACATTACTGAAATTGTTAATCAGCTGTAAGAGTTTTTGATAGAGTCTGTAGGTTTTTCTATACATAAGATCATGTCACCAGCAATCAACGACAGTTTAACCTTGTCCTTTTCAATCTTGATGCCCTTTCTCTTGCCTGACTGCTCTAGATAGCACTTCCAACACTATGTTAAATAGGAGTGGTGAGAGTGAACATCCTTGTCTTGTTCCTGTTCTTAAGGGAAAAGATTTCAATTTTTCCCCATTCAAGATAATATCAAAGCATTTGATAAAATTCAACATTCATTCATGACAAAGACCCTCTATACGTTAGGTATAGATGGAAAGTATCTCAACATAATTAAAGCCATATATGATAAACCCACTGCCAATATCATCCTGAATGGGAAAAAGCTGAAAGCCTTTCCTTTAAGAACAGGAACTAGACAAGGATGCCCTCTCTCACCACTCCTACTCAACATAGTGTTGGAAGTACTAGCCAGAGCAATCAGAGAAGAGAAGGAAATAAAGGGAATCCAGATTGGAAAAGATGAAGTCAAACTGTCCCTGTTTGCAGATGACATGATCCTATATATCAAACAGCCTAAAGCCTCTACATAAAAACTCCTGGAGTTGATAAAAGATTTCAGCACAGTAGCAGGATAGAAAATCAACACACAAAAATCAGTAGCATTTCTATTCTCCACTAGTGAACATGCAGAAAGAGAAATCAAGAAACCCTGCCCATTTACAATAGCCACCAAAAAAATAAAATACTAAGGACTTGAGTTAACCGAGGATGTGAAAAATCTCTATGATGAGAACTACAAACAACTCTGAGAGAAATTAGAGAGGATACAAGAAGATGGAAAGATATCCCATGCTCTTGGATTGGAAGAATCAACTTAGTGAAAATGTCCATACTACCCAAAGCGATCTACAAATTCAATGCAATCCCCATCAAAATTCCAATGACATTTTTCTCAGAAATGGAAAGAAATATCCAGACATTTATATGGAATAACAAAAGATCATGCATAGCCAAAGCAATGCTGAGCAAAAATAAATAAATAAATAAAGCTGGAGGCATAACACTACCTGACTTTAAACTATACTACAAAGCTATAATAACCAAAACAGTATGGAACTGGCACAAAAACAGATACACTTCAGGAAGTAGGACTGGACACAGACTTCATGAATATGACCCCAAAAGCATGGGCAACTAAAGGAAAAATAAACAAATGGGATCATATGAAACTAAAAAGCTTCTGCACAGGAAAAGAAACAATTAACAGAGTTAAAAGACAACCATCAGAGTGGGAGAAAATATTTTCAAAACATATATCTGACAAAGGTTTAATATCCAGAAAATATGAGGAACTCAAACAACTTTACAAGAAAAAAAAAAAAGCAACCCAATTAAAAAGTGGGCAAAAGAGCTAAATAGGCATTTCTCAAAAGAAGATATATGAATGGCCAACAGACATATGAAAAAATGCTCAACATCACTGAGCATTTGGGAAATGCAAATCAAAACCACACTGAGATACCATCCCACCCCAGTTAGGATCGCTAATATCCAAAAGATTGTGAACGATAAATGCTGGCGAGGTTGCGGAGAAAAAGGAACTCTCATACATTGTTGGTGGGTCTGCAAAATGGTGCAGCTTCTATGGAAAATGGTATGGAGGTTCCTCAAACAACTGCAGATACATCTACCATATGACCCAGCTATCCCACTGCTGGGAATATACGTAGAGGAATGGAAATCATCAAGTCGAAGGTATATCTGTTCTCCAGTGTTCATCACAGCACTGTTTACAATATCTAAGAGTTGGAACCAGCCCAAATGTCCATCATCAGATGACTGGATATGGAAAATGTGGTATATCTACACAATGGAATACTACTCTGCTATAAAAAAGAATGAAATACTGCCATTTGCAATGAAATGGATGGACCTAGAGAGAATTATATTAATTGAAACAAGTCAGGCACAGAAAGAGAAATATTACATGTTCTCACTTATTTGTGGGAGGTAAAAATAAATAAATAAATCCACAAAAAAATCCAGGCTGGGGGGAAGAAGACATAACAATTACAATTCCTTGAAATTGATACGACAAGCATATAGAAAAGGACATTGTTGGGAGGGAGAGGGTTGAGGGAGGAGGGAGGGAGGTTTTGGTAATTGGCCATAATCATCAACCACATTGTATTTTGACAAAATAAAATAAAAGAAAATATAAGAAAAAATAAAGATGGGGCATTTACTTAATTGCAATCAAATACAAAAAAAATAATATTGGCAATTGGTTTGTCATAAATGTCTTTTATTATATTGAGATAATGTCTTTCTATACCTAATTTGCTGAGAGTCTTAATCATGAAGGGATGTTGGGTTTTGTTGAATGCCTTGTCTGCATCAATTGATATAATCATATGGTTTTTGTTCTTGGTTTTGTTGATGTGGTGTATCACATTTACTGACTTGTATATGTTGAACCAACCTTGCATCCCTGGGATGAATCCCACTTGATCCTTGTGTGTAAATTTTTGGTGTGTTGCTTTAATCTGATTGCTTGTATTTTGTTGAGGATTGTTGCATCTGTGTTCATCAAGGATATTGGCTTAGAAGTGAAAAGCTTCTGCACAGCAAAGGAAACAGTTAACAGAGTGGAAAGACAACCTACAGAATGGGAGAAAATTTTTGTAAACTATATATCTGACAAGGAATTAATATCCAGAATATACAAAGAATTGAAACTACTATACAGTCAATAAACCAAATAATCCAATTAAAAAATGTGCAGAGGAGATGAATAAACACTTTTCAAAGGAAGACTTACAAACGGCCAACAGGTACATGACAAAATGCTCAGCATCACTAGTCATCAGAGAAATGCAAATGAAAACCACACTGAGATATCATCTCACCCCAGTTAGACTGGTCATTATTAAAAAGACCGAGAATAACAAATGCTGGCAAGGATGTGGGGAAAGGGGAACTCTTCTACACTGTTGGTGGGACTGTAAATTAACACAGCCATTATGGAAAACAGTACGGAGGTTTCTCAAACAACTAGCGATAGAACTACCTTATGAACCTACAATCCTACTTCTGGGTATATATCCAGGGGAATGGAAAACATCATGTTGAAGGGATACCTTCACTCCTATGGTTATTGCAGCTCTGCTCTCAATAGCCAAGGTATGGAACCAACCTAAATGTCTATCAACAGATGATTAGATAAGGAAAATGTGGTATATGTACACAGTGGAATATAGTCAGCCACAAAAAAGAATGAAATTCTGCCATTTGCAACAACATGGATGAGTCTGGAGAAAATTAGGTAAGTGAAATAAGCCAGGCAAAGAAACAGCAATACCACATTTTCTTACTCATAACTGGCTGCTAGGAAGGGAAGGATGTGAAGGAGGAAGAAAGAGAGGAAGGGGCGGTGGGAAGGAGGGAAGAAAGAAGGAATGAAGGAAAGAAAGAAAAGATCCTAATAACATGTTGAACTTTGAGAAGGAGAGAACAAATGTAAGGATACTAGAGATGGGTGGGAGGAAGGGAAGGTGTTTGGGAAGTGATAGGTTGGATAAAGGACATAAAGATATATCACGATTTGTAAGAATGAATATGCAAATAATAAAAAATAATTTAAAAAAATAAGTTAAAAAAAAAAGAAGTGTGGGGCCGGCCCGTGGCTCACTCGGGAGAGTGCGGTGCTGATAACACCAAGGCCGCGGGTTCGGATCCGATATAGGGATGGCCGGTTGGCTCACTGGGTGAGCGTGGTGCTGACAACACCAAGTCAAGGGTTAAGATCCCCTTACCGGTCATCTTTAAAAAAAAAAAAAAGAAGTGTGGGGCCGGCCCGTGGCTCACTCGGGAGAGTGCGGGGCTGATAACACCAAGGCCGCGGGTTCGGATCCGATATAGGGATGGCCGGTTGGCTCACTGGGTGAGCGTGGTGCTGACAACACCAAGTCAAGGGTTAAGATCCCCTTACCGGTCATCTTTAAAAAAAAAAAAAAAGAAGTGTGGATTTGATCCTAAATGTGGCAGGGAACCCCGGAAGGTTTTAAGATGGGGGAGTGATGTGACTGATTTATTTTTTTTGGTAATAATAATAGTTTTCATTTATTGGACAGATACATACAATGATAAGCACATTACATTCACTTACCTCATTTAATCCACATGCAATACAGTAAGATACTATGTTATTTTTATGACTGTTTTAGAGATTAAGAAATCTAAAGCTTTGTGAGGTTAATATTTCAAATCTCACAAAATTAGTAATTGTTAGAATCAGAATTAAACTTGAGTCTATCTGATCGAATTGCTGAGCCTGCAATTATTTTATTGTGCTAATATATATATAAAGTTTGCCATTTTAATTATTTTAGGTTTACAGTTCAGTAATATTGATTATATTAAAAATAATGTACAACCATTTTCACTACATATTTTCAAAACCCTCTCATCACCCCAAGCAGAAACTCTGTACCCATTAAGCAATAACTCTCCATTCTTCACTGCTCCCAGCCCCTGGTAAACTAATCTACTTTCTGTCTCTAAGAATTTTTCTATTCTAGATATTTCATACAAGTAGAATCATACAATATTTAAACTTTTGTGTCTGACTTATTTCTCTTGGCATAATGTTTCTGAGTTTATCTGTGTTGTAGCACATATCAGAGTTTCCTTCCTTTTTGTGGCTGAAAAAATATTCCATTTTATGTTTATACCACATTTTGTTTGCCCATTCATCCATCGATGGACATTTGGGTTCTTTCCACCTTTTGGCTACTGTGAATGCTGCAATGAACACTGGCGACCACCTGAGTCCCTGTTATCAATTCTTTTGGGTGAATACCTAGGAGGGTAATTTCTGGGTCACGTGGTAAATCTATGCTTAAAATTTTGAGGAAATGACAAAATGTTTACCAAGGTGTTGTAGCATATCAGAGTTTTACATTTTCATCAGCAGTGCAAAAGGGTTCAAATTTCTCCACTTCCTTGACAGTGCAAAAGGGTTCAAATTTCTCCATTTTCTTGATGCTTGTTATTTTCCATATTTTTATTATAGCAATCCTAGTAGACATTAAGTGGCATCTCATTGTGCTTTTGACTTGCATTTCCAATGACTAATGATGTTGAGGATGTTTTCACGTGTTTATTGGCCATTTGTATATCTGGAGATATGGAGAAATTTCTATTCAACTTTTGCCCTTTTATTTTTTTGCCTTATTGCTGTTGAGTTGTAAGAGTTCTTTTGATATTCTGGATACTAGACTCTCATCAGATATATATGTGCATAATTGTATACAATAAATAGGAACATATACCATTCTGCTTTGTAACTTTTTTCTACTTACCAATCTAATGGATATTCATCTAGGTTAATAAATATAATTTTCTGTTACAATTTGTAACAACTAATGATGTTCCGTTGCAGAAATGAATCATAAATTAGGCTGTCTTCAGTTTTTTAAATTCAATTTTGCTATTATTAATAATGCTATAACAAATATCCTCATGTCACATGAAATGGATTAAATAGTTAAAGGAGCAATTGTATTGGAACTTTTTATCACGTGCCTTTCAGAAAATGATAGAAATAGCTTAGAAAAAAATGGCAATATCAAAGTCTTAACAATACAATAAGCTTGAGCTAGTAAATATACATAGAATATACAGAGCTATGTATCCGTGAGACAGAGAATATATGTTTTTTGGGGGGGTACCTAGGGAACATGTACAAAAAATAGAGTCTACATTAGGCTGTAAAGGAAGCCTCAAAAATTTCTAAGAATGAATATCATACAAACTATGTTGTACAACCATAAGACAGTGAAATTACAAATTAATAATAAAATATTTTAAAATTCCATGTTTGGGAACTAACAATGTTAAATAGTTTTTGGTTTAAAAATGAAATACATTCAGACTGGAAGATAACGAAGTCATTATATATCAACATGTGTGAAACATGAACACATTTCAGCAGTAAGTACGGGGGAAGTTTATTGCTTTAAATATGTTGATCAACAAACAAGAAGGATTAAAAACAAGTGTGATGAGCATTTAAGTCAAGAAATTGGAAACAACAGAGCCTACGCAAAGTAACAAAACAGACAGACATGTAAGAGTTAAGGGCAGAAATTAAAGAAATTAAGCGATGACTATAACCACATACGATAAATATAACAACAATAAAAAAAGTAGAGATTATTAGCAAAACCAAAAATTAACATATGACTGAAAATATTAACAAGATACACTGGCAGAACTGATCAAGGAAATAGAAAATGCAAATAAATAAGTACAACAGAGAATATAGAATAAAATAAGTAAAATATTACAGACACAACAAAGATTTTTTAAAGAAACAAAATTATAAACAGCTATATGCTAATAATACATTTTAAAAAGGAGTTGAAATTAATTCCTACAAAAATATAAAAAAAAATGTTGGCATAAGACTTCAAGTAGACTGATACATATTTAAAAAATTGAAAAGGAAGTCAAAGGCTTCTCCTCACCTTCACTCCCCCACAAAAAGTGATAGTAGTTGGCTTTACTGGTGAATACTACCAGACCTTTAAGGGAATAATTAACTTTTACTGGTATACAAATTGTTCCGGGAAATAGGAAAAGAGTGAAAGCTATCCAGGATATTTTATAATGCTATTGTAATATCGATTACAAAATAGGATAAGGATAATGTAAGAATAAAAACCAAAAGGCCCATTTTACTTGAACATACATGCAAAAAGTCCTAAATAAAATATTAGCTAACTGAACCCAACAGTAATAAAAAAATGTAACTTGATCAATTAGAGTTTATCTCAGATCCCCCCCGCCCCTCCAAAAAAGAATCAGCTGTGGAAATCAGTCAATGCAATTCACTTCATTATTAGTGTAAAGGAGAAAAATCATGTGCATATCTTAAGAAATCTAGACTTGAAGGGAAATTTCTTAACTTGATCATGGTTATATGACAAAAATCTATAGCAAACATTATACTTAAATGCGAAGTTTCATTTGTTTGTTTTGCAGGTAGCTGGTATATGGAGAAACTTTAAAAACATTCATCTTAAGATAGGGAAAAAGGCAAGTATGCCCATTCATCTACTACTATTTAACCCAATGCCAGGGGTCTGACCAGGGCTATAAGAATTAAAATTAACTAAATGCTTAAAGATGGGAAGGAAAGATATAAAATTGCCATTATTTGCAGATGATATGATCATCTAACTAGAAAAATCAGCAGATTCAATAAACTTATTAGGCTTAATAAAAAATTCAGCCAGATTGGCAATTATAAGAGTCATCTACAAAACTCAATATTATTTTCAACACTTGCAATAACTCACCAGTAAATGTGATAAATAATAATACCATTCACATTAGCAATAAAACCTATAAAATATGCAGAAGTTATTTTTAACAGGTATACATGAGACCTCTATGGGAAAAAAATTTAAAGTCTAGTAAAGGGCATGGAAGGAAATGTGAATAAAATCTAAATAAATTTGAGACATTTTATGCTCTCAAATGTGTTGTCTTAATATTGTACAGATGTTAATTCTCCTCAAACTAATCTATAAATTAAAACTTAGTTGTGTTTTTATCCTAATATTCATTTGGAAGTCTTAAAGTTCACAAATAACTGAGTCAACCTTAACAAAGAAGGTTAAAGAAGGGAGATTTTCCTTACCAGGTTCTATAACATATTACAAAGTCAGCAGAGTGAAAAACAGTCTGGTATTGGCCCCCAAACACAAGACTAGTAGAACAGAATAGAGAGCTCATAGACAAACCGTATAGTAATTTAACATAAAGTAAATATAGCACTCCAATTATTGGGAATTGGAAAAGTTGGTAGGTGATTTTGGGAAAACTGAATCACTGTATAGAGAAATATGAAATCAGATTCCTACCTATCACCACAAACAGAGGTGGACTTCAGATAGACTAAAGGCCAAAAAGTGAAAGTTAAAACTCAAAGGTTGTTTTATGTCCTGTCATCTCCTCCCCACATGATCATCTAGGTGGAAGTTCAAGGTCTCCAGGGTTCTGAAAAAACCCTTAGAAACAATCCCTGCCCTGGTCTTCTTGTTTCACTTTGTTTTGGGGGCTCTGCACAGGTCTTGCTTTTATACCACTAAAGTAATGACTTCTAAAAGATTAAAAAATATTTTATCCGTATTTTATATTTTTAGTCCAGAGTCAGTGTATCTTATCAAATGATACTTCTAGAAATGGAAATCTCTCTTTATTTTTTCATTTTCAGCCTCGGGGGAAATGCTTCCTGATAGGGGAAGAGGGTGCTGCAGTATATATTGTAACTCTGTTTTCCTTGAACATTCCTGTCCTGTGAGATTTAAGAATTGGTGCTAAGGATCATTTAGTCATTATTATCATTTTGTCATGGGGGATATGGAGTGTTAACCATCCAGAAGACATATTGACTAGTTTTGCATGATATTCAAATTCTGGGAAACTTTTAAATTGAGCAACAGAAATAAGGTGCTATTGCCAGAGAAAATTTGAATAGTAGTTTGTATTTGCCAGACACGAGAGAATCCATTCATCTTTTTCTTAGGCTCTTTGTGAAAGGGTAGCCTGTGGCTGGTCTACCAAGTGGATCTGTGATCTGTCATAAAGCTAGTGACCTTATTTCCAGGACATGTTTTGGCATTAGATAGTAAATGTTAGGTGGGGACCCCTCTCTGACTAATTTCTAAAGAGGAAAAGATAGTTTCCATGATATCCGAATTCTCGTTGGTTTGGATCACATAGAATACTTATTGCCAAGTAGCACAACACTACAAAGGCTGCAAAGGATTAGACTGTTTAATAAGAGAGAATAGGCTAAGGGCAAGGAAACCAAGTTGGAAACATGAGCACTGCATCTCCAGACCCAGGTAAAGTATATTTCATTCTCAGATTCATAATTCCCATTAATTGTCAGTTGTGGAAAGGAATAGTGGGAAAACCACAAATTCAACTTTTTTTAGACTTAAAGACTGGCTTGTGATATCATGACACATGAGAATAGCTAAAAATCTGACATTTAAAAACCTGGTATTCTTCTTTCTTCATGAGTTCGGATTTGGGTCTTAGGCCTAGATTTCTCTTTCTAGCCTCTGGTTACCTTGGCCCAAGACTCTAGTCTAAAATGATTTGAATGCTCAGGGTCACTTGCGGTGTCACTTACAGAAAATTTGTTAACCTGTTTGAACCTCAGTTGTCTCATTTGCAAAGTGGAGTTAAAAACCTATCTCACACCCAGAAAGTAAGTCCTCCAAAATGTTTAACAGTGGTTACTTCTATGCACTGAGCTTGAGAGGATGGAAAGACTTTCACTTTTTACACCTTGTACAGTTCTGAATTGTTTGAACTTATTTTATTTCAAAAATGTATTATTTTCTTAATTTTTAAAATAAAAATAAAATGTAAGAAAAGATAACCAATATCCAGGTAAAAATGATAGATCAAACATGGGAATTGAATTATACTTTATCAGGAAACCTGACTGAAACTATTGTAAATAGACTTTTAAAATGAAACATAAAGACCCACAAGAACAGAATGAATAGAAGCAATGACAACAGAATTTTGCAAACTGGAGTACAAATGTGGACGAGTGACATATTAGTTACCAGACCCGGGAAAGCCAGATCCTAAGATGGCAGTGGGGAAAGCCAAGAACAATCCTGATTATAGTGGGGAATCCTCAAGACTCAAAAATTGGCAGCAACGGAAACTTCTGGAAATGGGAGCAGAGGGTAGGACTAAGAAAAAGAAAGATTTAAATGTATCAATTTCTCCCCAAAAATGAATCAGCCAAATGAAGCCAAATGAAAAACAAATGAAACCCAAAGTGACACATTTGACAATTACAAAATATAATTGGAGGTTTGAGTCAGCTTTTTAGCCCCTGCTCTTCAGTAGTCATAGGAAATTCCCCACAGTCACGCAAGTACTTGTTCATGAAAGAGACTGAAATAAACAGATCAAAAACAAGTAGAAGGAAATAGAGAGAGTTGAATACTTAAAATATATAATTTTTATATTTTCAGATAGGTGAGAGGAGACTGCATCTGTGAAATAATAGAATGCTATTAGAAGAGAACAAAGATGAACTTTTGGAAATTAAAAATATGATAATAGTAATGAAAAGCTCAGTAGAAAGTGTGGAAGATAAAGTTTAAAAAATTTTTGAAAGTAGGTCAAAAAGAGAAAGAAGTAGAAAATTAGAGAGAAAATAGAAAAGTAAAGTAGTTCCAAATAAAGGAATTTCATAAAGATAAAATAGTAGGAAGAAATTTATACATGAAACAATTGAAAGGATTTTCCCAGAACTATAAGGTCTGAGCTTAAAACACTGAAAGGGTCTACCTAGGGATCCACCACATTGGATGGAGGTAGATTTTTTACCTAAGGACAACGTCAGGAAATTTCAGAATCTCTGGAACTAAGACAGGAGCCCACAAACCTAGCATTCTGTATCTAGCCAAACTATTAGTTAAATAGGAGCATAAATAAAGAAATTTTAAATGTGCAAGGTCTCAAAAACTCACATATACTCTTTTTCAGGAAGCTACAGGTGAATGGGCTTCATCATTACAAAGCAAGAAAAATGAAAACAA
The DNA here is from genome assembly GCF_000696425.1 of Galeopterus variegatus. Lineage (NCBI taxonomy): Eukaryota > Metazoa > Chordata > Mammalia > Dermoptera > Cynocephalidae > Galeopterus > Galeopterus variegatus. The sequence goes on along the minus strand of NW_007726558.1, from coordinate 75,426 downwards.
GGAATATTGAAAAAAAGAAAAAAAAAAAAGAGTACCAACATAAAAGAGAATCCCCAGGGTGATGGTGATAGGAGATCCCAAAATGACAACTGGGCACATATGCATAGAATGCAACAAATCCAGATTAGAACTGCCAGAAGTTTCTGGTTGATAAGTGATATGAATAAACATATTGAAAGGAAATTTAGAGAACTGGAAGAGAGGTAGAGATTAAATCAGTGCTACATACATTGAAAACTAAACAATCAACCAAAGCAAAACAAAAAGGCAATTATTAACATTAGGGAATATGAAAAGTTGTACAGGGAAGTCAGATTAATTATAGTCTACTGTATGGATCAGCTATTAATAGTGTTTAGATAGTAATAATAATGTAAATACTGAATATAGGTCAAACCAAAATTACAATAAATGTATATTAGGAGTATGAGAAGAAGGGAAGTGTGTGTGTAGGGGAGAAGTGGTACTGGTGCTGATGGTAATAATGGTACAGGAAGAGGAAAGAGATCTAAATCCTTATCTTCCATATTGGGAAAATAATAGATAATGCATAAAAATTAAGAAATAACAATTTAAAAATTTTATTCTGAGATGTTAGAGATATGGACATAAATACTAGAAGAATTGGCTTAAAGAAATGAAAGTGGTTGCTTCTGGGGAAGGCAAAAATAGGAGAAAAAGGGCTGGGAATTGCTGCTTGTCTTAACCAACTGCATAGAACTAGATGCTTATTTGATTAAAGGAAAACTTTATAATAAAGTTTTCTTAAACTTGAAATGCTACTTAAGTGATCATTTGAGCATCATGAGTGTGATGCTGCAACCTAGTTCCCAGGCTCTATTTCCTCTTTTCAGTGTCTGATTCTTTATAGAACTGTATAAAATATTATGACATAAAAATTTTTTTGAAGTTAAGCCTAGCATTCAGAGTTAATGTGAAGATTTCAATTAAGTAATGTATAATAAAGAATCTCATACTCTTTGGCAAATGTGTGTTCTCAAGAAACGAAAGTTCCTTCCTTTTCTTCATCAGTCTGACAACTGTCTTGATGTAGCATTTTGAGCTGAGGATGGAAAGTGACTCTTGATTAGAACCTCTGCTACATTTGACACTTACAGTCAAGTTGACCCTGGTATGAAAATTCTTTTTAACCAATGTTGGGATGGCTCAGAAGTAGTAGGCTGAGGTCACTGCTTGCTGAATGTGATGGAATTAAATGTAAGTAGACTCATGAAGAAATAGAAAATCTGAATAGACCTATAAAAAGTAAGCCATTGACTTATTAATCAAAAAGCTTGCCAGAAAGAAAAGCCCAGGACCAGATGACTTCATTGTTGAATTCTACCAAATGCTTAGTAAATTAACACAGCCCTTCCCAAAATGTTCCAAAAATAAAAGAAGATGAAACACCTCCCAACTCATTCTATGAGACAAATATTATCCTGATAGCAAAACCAAAGATATAACAAGAGATCCACACTATAGACCAATATCCCTTATGAATATAGATGCAGAATTCTTCAACAAAATGCAAGCAAACCACATCCAACAATATATAAAAACAGTGGCATACCATAACCAAGTGAGATTTATCCTAGGAATTCATGGTTGATTTAGCATCAGAAATATCAGTCAATGCAATCAGTACACTATATCTATAGATTAAGGGACAAAAAACACTTGCACATCTCAATAGACATAGAAACAGCATTTGACAGACTCCAACACCATTTCATGATAAAAACACTGAACAAACTAGGAATAGAAGGGAACTTCTTCAACTTGATTAATGGCAGCTATGAAAACCCACAGCTAGTATCATACTTAATAGTAAAAGACTAAAATAATTCCCTCTAAGACCAAGAACAAGACAAAGATATCTACTCTCTTCACTTCTATTCATTATTGTACTGGAGGTTCTAGTCAGGATAATTAGCCACAATTGGAAAGGAAGAAGTAAAATTATCCTTAATTTGCAGATAACTTCATCTCATATATAGAAAATCCTAAGGAACACACGCATACACATGCACATACACTCACAATTAGAACTAATAAGCAAGTTCAACAAAGTTGCAGCATACTAGATCAATATACAAAAATAAATGGTATTTCTATCCACCATTAATGAACAATCTAAAAATTAAATTAAAACAATCCCATTTACAATAGTATCAAAAAGATTAAAATACTTAGGTATAAATTTAACAAAAGATGTGCAAGACTTGTATTGTACACTAATAACTATAAAATATTATTGAAAGAAATTTTAAAAGGCCTAAATAAATAGAAACAAAACCCATGTTCATGAATTGGAAGACTTAATATTGTGAAGATGGTAGTACTCATCAAATTGATTTACAGTTTCAGTATAATCCTTATCAAAATTCCAGCTGTCCATTTTGCACAAATGATAAGGTGATCCTAAAATACATATAAATATGGAGTGTACCAGAACAGCAAAAAAGAAAAAAATCTTGACAAAGACAAATTTTTAAATTTCAAAACTTACTAGAATGCTATAGTGATTAAGACAGTATGGTGCTGATAAAAGGATAGACATATAGATCAATAGAATAGAACTGAGAGTCCAGAAATAAATGTATATATTGATATTTTGCAAAGATGTCAAAACAGTTAAGTGGAAAGAATAGTCTTTTGAATAAATGGTGCTGAGATTACTGGACATCCACATGCAGAAGAATGAAATTGGAGCCGTACTTCATACCGTGCTCAAAAATTAACTCAGTATAAATGTATAAGCTAAAGCTGTAAAATATAAAACTCTGAGAAGAAAATATAGGTGTAAATCTTTATGACATTAGATTAGGCAAAGTTTCCTAGATATGGCACCAAAAGCACAAGCAACCAAATAAAAATTAAGACAATTGGACTTTACAAAATTAAAAACTTTTACGCTTCAAAGGATACTATGAAGAAAGTGCCAAGACAACCCAGAGAAGTGGAGGAAAATACTTGTAAAGTTAGTATTCTGAATATATAATTAATTCTTACAACTCAGTAATAAAAAGATAAGTAAACTCAATTTAAAAGTGGAAAAAGAATTCAGTAAACATTTCCCCAAAGGATATATACAAAGAGGCCTTAAGCACAGGAAAAGACATTCAATATCATTAGTCATTAAGACAATGAAAATCAAACTTCAGTGAGGTACCAGTTCGCTTTCACTAGGTTGGTTATAATAAAAACAATAGATAATAAGTATTGGTAAGGATGTGGAGAAACTGGAACTCTCACTCACTGCTATTGGGAATATTGCTATTGGGAATCCATTTTGGAAAAGTTTGGCACTTCCTCAAAAGGTTAAACATAGAGTTACATATGATCCAGGACTTCCACTCCTAGGTATATGCCCAAGAGAAATGAAAACTTAACTACAGAAAATCCTGCATATAAATGTTTCTAGCAACAATATTCATAATAGCCAAAAAATAGATGTAACCCAAATGTTCATCAATTGATGAATTCATAAAGAAAATGTAATATGTCCATACAATCAAATATTATTCAGTCATAAACTTGAAAACATTATGCTAAGTGTAAGAAGCCAGTCACAAAAGGCGATTTTCCATGATTCCAGTTATATGAATCACCTAGAATGGGAAAATCCATTGAGACAGGAAGTAGATTGTGACTGCTTTGGATTTTTTGTTTTGTTTGTTTTTGGCAGCTGGCTGGTACAGGAATCCGAACCCTTGACCCTTGGTGTTACAAGGTGGTGATCTAACAAACTGAGCTAACTGGCCGGCCCCAGATTGTGACTTGTTGAGGGTGGGCGGAGGGAGGAGTGAGGAGTGACTGCCGATATGTATGGGATTTCTTCATAGGGTGATGGAAATATTTTGAAATTAGATAGCAGTGATGCTTGCACAGCTTTGAGAATATACTAAAAACCACTGAATTATACACTTTAGAAGGGTGAATTTTATGATACGTGAATTGTATTTCACAGTTTTTATTTAAACAGTGGAAATGGAGGGGAAAGTGGCCCACAAAACTTTATCTGTTCCTGGAGAAAGCACTAAGTAAGGTTTTCTGGCTCCCACGCTTTCTTCAAATAATTGTCACTTTAAATAGATTCAGCATCTAGAGGAACAGTTTGACCTGCCTCTGTTTTGTGTGAAAATCTCCAACTTCTGTATTTTGGTAACTGAGTTAGGGCTAGGACTCTATGTCTATTTGAGCTTTATTCATAAGACTCCCCAATTATTTATAAGCCCCCTGACTGTTATTTCTCCCATGATCATCTGGGTTATATTTGACCTTGTGGAAAGAGTCAGATAGACATGTATATTATTTGACCTTGGACAAGTTGGTATACCTCATTTGAACCTTAATGTCCTTTACAATTTCTGCTTCTCAGGGCTGTGAAGACTAAATGAGACAATGGGTTTTAAGCCTATCACAGTGCCTGGCCTACTGTAGGTCTCAGCTAATGTTAGCTTCTTCCATACTTCCTTCTGTCCATTAAAAACAAAACAAAACAAAACAAAATTATTCTGGTAAAGAGATCACTCAACTCTGTCCTAGCTTCTACCCAGGAACAGATTGCCTCTACCAATAAACCATGGGTGAGATTTTCTTTTTTCTTGTTACCTGTATGTCCCTTGCTGTGCCCCTCCTGGTATCTGGTACATTGTAGATGCTCAGTGAGTTTGGATTTCCTATGAGACAATACAAGCGGTTTACATGGATTTCCCAGCATGGTGCTGAGGGGATTGCAGAGTGTCAGCATTAGTCTGTGACAAACGAGCATTGTTAAGTACTACTTTGGAGGCTGTGTGATTTCCAGTTGTGCTGAGCATCAGAGAAGTTAATTAAATTTTGTACTCAAAGAGAGTGAAGTCTGATTCTTCTATCCCCCATAAAGCTCTTGCTTTCCGGCTAAACCTTCCAGGATTTTCCCCTCATAGTTAACATCAGCTTATAATATGCAGCAGTGAAATGCTTAAATAATATCAAATAATTCACTCAAAGAGGCAATCCCAGGTTCCTATTGCCTTAGAAATGTTTTACTTATTATTAGGCTGTCTAAATGCATTGTAGATTAGCCTGTTTAAGACATATATTTAATTCACTTTTGTGTTCCTTCTCCCTTTTTAAAAAAATTTGAATGAGTGGTCAATTCATGGGAAAATTATTGAAGTAAAGAAAAGGTAACTATTTTGTAGGCCCTAAATGTCATTCTTTGAGCAGCAGCTCCCAGAGCCTTCAGCTGTACCAGTAGGAACTGCTCTTTCTTTAGGCGGAATGGTTTGGGTTTATATTTGAGGAATTTGAAACTGCTGAGACCAATACAAAAGCAAATTCTCTGTTGCTTTTTTTTCCCCTTCCCAGGACATAGCGGGATTGACCATATGAAACTTGACACTGTCTCCTTTCATCCTTATCTCTAAAAAGACAGAATTAAAACTACGGACATTTAATCTATGCCTTCTCTCCCATGTCTAGGAGCGGAAAAAGAAATTTGAAAAAGATGGTGAGAGGTTTTATTCTTTGCTGGACCGGCACTTACATCTGTCTTCCAAAAAGAAAGAGTCCCAGTTACAAGAGGTATGTTCAGAAAGCCTGTCCTTGCTTCCCATTGCCAGCTATGCCTTGGAAACTGTGGCAGTTTCCTATTGCAAGGCTTTCTCCATATCTTGTCTCAGCAGGTGTGATAGTAGCACTTGCAGTTAAAACTGTGAGCTGGAATTCAGGAGCCCTGAGTTCTTTAGCCAGCTCCTTGACTAATTCATGGTGTGACCTTGCTTCTTTCTTTCACCTCCTCGGTTAAGTTGATTCCTAGGTATTTTACTTTTGTGGTGACTATTATAAACAGGCTTGCTTTCTTGATTTCTTTTTCTCCTAGTTTGTTATTGGAGTATTAAAATGCTACTGATTTTTCATGTTGATTTTTGTATCCTGCAACTTTACCAAAATTATCAGTTCTATGAGTTTTTTGGTAGAGTCTTTAGGTTTTTCTATATATAGGATCATGTCATCTGCAAGCAAGGACAGTTTGACTTAGTCTTTTCTAACCACGATGCCCTTTATTTCTTTCTCTTTCCTGATTACTCTGGCTAGTACCTCCAATTCTGTGTTAAATAGGAGTGTTGGTAGTAAGCATCCTTGTCTTGTTCCTGTTCTTAAGGGAAAGGCTGAAAGCTTGGATTGAAAGAATAAACCATTCAGGATGATATTGGCAGAGGGTTTTTCAAATATGGCTTTCATTGTTTTGAGATACTTTCCATCTGTACCTAATTTGCTGAAAGTCTTTATCATGAAGGAATGTTGAATTTTGTCAAATGCTTTTGCTGTATCTATTGAGATAATCATATGGGTTTTGTCCTTGATTTTGTTGATGTGGTATATCACATTTATTAACTTGTGTATATGGAACCATCCTCGCATCCCTGGGATGAATCCCACTTGATCATGGTGTATAATTTTTTTGATGTGTTGCTGTATTCTGTTTGCTAATATTTTGTTGAGGATTTCTGCATCTATGTTCATCAGAGATATTGGCCTGTAATCTTCTTTTATTTTGTTGTATCTTTATCTGGTTTTGGTATCAGGGTGGTAGAATGAGTTTGGGAGAATGGCCTCTGTTTGAATTTTTTGGAATAGTTTGAAGAGAATTGGTATTAATTCCTTTTAAAAGTTTGGAAGAATTCAGCAGTAAGGTCATCTGCCACCCAGTCCTGGGCTTTTCTTTGTTGAGAAACTGCTGATTACTGCTTCAATCTTGTTGCTTGTTATCACTGCTGTGAGAAAATAAAGGGGACACAAAAAGATAGAAAGACATTCTATGTTCTTGAACTGAAAGAATAAACATTGTGAAAATGTCTGTACTACCCACAGTTATCTGCAGGTAAAGTACAGTCACCATCAAAATACCAATGACATTCTTTACAGAAATAGAAAAAACACTCCTAACATTCATATGGAACAACAAAAGATCCCAAATAGCTAAAGCAATCCTGAGCAAAAAGAATAAAGCCAGAGATGTCACACTGCCTGACTTCAAATTATAATACAAAGCTATAGTAATCAAAGCAGCATGGTACTGGTATCAGAACAGATGCTCAGACCAATGGAACAGAATAGAGAACCCAGAAATCAATCCACATATTTACAGCCAACTGATCTTTGACAAAAATACCAAGAACGTACATTGGATAAAAGACTGCCTCTTCAATAAATGGTGCTGGGAAAACTGGATATCTATATGTAGAAGAATGAAACTAGACCTATATCTCTCGCCATATACCAAAATCAATTCAAAATGGATTAAAGACTTAAATATAAGACCCAAAACTGTAAAACTGCTAATAGAAAACATAAGGGAAACATTCCAGGAAGTAGAACTGGGGAAAGACTTTATGAATAAGACAGCAAAAGCACAGGCAACAAGAGAAAAAATAAACGAATGGGAGTATATCAAACTAAAAAGCTTCTGCACAGCAAAGGGAAGAATTAACTGGCAAAAAGACAACCTACAGAATGGGAGAAAATATTTGCAAGCTATGCATTCTACAAGGGATTAATATCCAGAATACACAAGGAACTCAAACAATTTAACAGTAAAAAACCAAGTAACCCGATTAAAAAATGGGCAAAGGAGCTAAGTAGGTATTTCTCAAAGGAAGATATACAAATGGCCAACAGACACTTGAAAAATGCTCAAAATCACTAAGGATTAGGGAAATGCAAATCAAAACACATTGAGATATCATCTCACACCATTTAGACTGTCCATAATAAAAAAGACAGAGGATGTGGAGAAGGGGGAAACTTCTTACACTGTTGGTGGTACTGTAAATTAGTGCAGCCATTTATGGAAAACAATATGGAGGTTCCTCAGACAACTACAAATAGAACTGCCATATTATCCAGCAATCCCACTGCTGAGTATATATCCAAAGGAATGAAAATCATCATGTCAAAGGTATACCTGCACTCCCATGTTTATTGCAGCTCTATTTACAGTAGCCAAGAGTTGGAACCAACCTAAATGCCCACTGATGAATGACTGGATAGGAAAATGTAATATATACACACAATGGATTACTATTTTTCCATAAAAAGATTGAAATTTTGCCATTAGCAGTAATGAGGATGAACTTAGAGAAAATTATGTTAAGTGAAATAAGCCAGGCACAGAAAGAGAAATACTGCATGTCCTCACTCATAGGTGGGATCTAAAAAAATAAATAAATAAAAGGAAAAAAGAAAGATACAACAATCACAGTAATCCGTTGAACTTTCAAAAGGAGAGAACAGAACTGAGGCCACCAGAGGAGAGAAAAGTGGGGGGAGGGGGAGTAGTGAGAAACTAGTAAAGGGCCATAAAAAATGATTACATTGTGTGAGGATAAATATAGTAATTATAAAAAAGAGAAAAAAAATTATTAGAAGATATGTATCTTTATTCTTTCTGTATCTACCCAAAAAGGTCATACTCAGATTTTTTTCTTATCATTTCTCAAACAGACTGTTAATGAATTATTTTACCCCTAATGAAACATTTCTTATCCATCATTTATTAAAGGCAGACAAGCTGACTTGTTAATGTTTTACCATCATCTAAAACTGTAGCTCACCCTTGGATAATCTTAGCACTTTTCCTGAAGTTGTAATATAAGCAAATATTATTGAAAGAAAAATAGAAAACATGGATTACCAAACATAGGAAACCAGATCAAATCAACCCCCAAATCCAGAATTGGATACTATATTCTTACATGCACATATAAACATTTTAATCAAAATGATCATAATATTATTTTCCCATGTGGTTTATGGTTTATTTTGCATGTTTATGTCATGTAATTTGAAATTACCAGGAGGATAATTTCTGACTGTGTATCAATACATTTTTTAATCTTTTTCTTTAAGAAAAAGTCACAGTGTGTTTTTCTAATGTTCTGTATTCTTCCTTGAATACTTCAATGAGATCATGTAATAAATATTCTTTATTATTGCAAAGGCAGAGTTGTGGGAAAAAAACATGGCATATTCAAATGAGTATCCTTGTAGTACTGCCAGACTAAATGTATATTCTTAAAAAAAAAAAAAGATACATCTTTATTGGCCTCAGTTCCCCTGTGTGTAGGAGAAGTACTACTCAGTGATTGCCAGAATCCCTTTCAATTCCAAGTTTCTGATTCCAGATTTCACACTAGGATAGCATTAAACTACTGTTGTATTTGGTAGATCAGGATCAGAGTTACTTTGGTAGATCAGGATCAGATTTACTTTTTTTCCCTTGAGATATTCCATTACCTTATTTTTTTTTTGGGGGGGTCCTTCACTGGGACTCCTGCTGACATGGGACTTGCATTGGCTTCAGTTCGAATAAGCCACTATTTGGTGAGTGCCAACTATATGTCAGGCACTATGCTGTGTGCAACAGGACTACAGAGACAATAAGATATGCTTTCTGCCCTTTTGCAGCTTACAATTGGGATGCTAAGATAAGAATACACAATACTCTTATACAAGTAGAATTTTTTACATACTGTAATGTTTATGTGTGGGAATTGCCTTTGTGGAAGAACGTTGCCCTTCCAATTTGAGATAGTCATTCAAAAATAGGCAAAGTGTTTGGCAGATAGAAATGGAGAAATGGACCTTTCAAATGGAGGTCAGTGGCCCCAAGGGTAGAAAGCATGGAGGATGTTTGGGATACAGTTTGGCCAGAATTTGCATTACTTCAAAGGGTAGTAAAAGTCAATATAGGATCACGCCAGTTGAGGCCATATTTTGGTGTACTAGGCTCAGGAGTTTGTATTGAATTCTATTTGCCCTGGAGGACTGTTGAAGGTTTTTGGTCATGCAAGCAACATGAGTATAATTTTGTTTTAAGAATCTTATACTGGCTGCGGTTGTAGGATGAATTAGATCAGGGAGAGAGTATAAGCAGGAAAATCAATTTAGGAAACTATTGCAGTGATCTAGAGGAGAGGGTCTGAGCGAGAAGAGTGGCACTGGCAAAGGGAAGGAAGGAATTAACTGATTATGAATTTTTTTAAATGGAATAAGGGATCTGTGTTTTTGATAAAAGATCTAGTAAAAGATGAGGATATTCAAGAGTCAAGTATGAAAAGAGATACCTGATGGAATAAGATCATAGACATGAGCTGTTAAGGTTCTTAGAAATCTTGTCCAAGGTCACACAGATTGTGGCAGAGCTGGTACCTGGTTTAGTGGGTATCCATCACATCATCTGAGGTGCTTCAAGGTCAAGAGCCTCAGTGGTCTATGGAGTTAGTATTGAAAAAGAGAAGTACTACTTACCTTCCATGAACTAGAATTAAGTCTGGGGTCTTATGTTGAGTCCCATAAGTCCTCCTATAGAATTACCAAATCCAAATGTGGTCTTGGGAACCCAAGACATAGTCCAAACTTTTGGAGGCTTCTGTTAAGAAAGTTTCTGGGGTGTTCTAGCAGTTTGGTGCTATATGTAGACATTCTTGTTTACTTCCCTGATGAGCACTCTTTATATTTGTTTGATCAAATGTTGGGTCAGTTACTTTTCTAAAAAATTATTTTATTTTTAGAACAGTTTTAGGTTTACAGAAAAATTGAATGAAAGTATAGAAAATAACCCACCTACCCCTAATATCACTCTCCACGGTTTCCCATTATTAATATCTCGCATTCATGTGGTTCATCTGTTACAATTGATGAGCCACTATATTGTGTTTTCTATGAGTTTTGGTAAATGTATGAAACAACTTCAAAAAGTTCGTGGAAAAATAGAACTGGAAGGTAATATGAATCTTTCTATGAATTTTGTGAAGTACCCTTGTATGATGACATGTATCAACCATTACAGTATCATACAGGATAGTTTCATTGCCCTAAAATTCTTTGGGATTTATGTATTCATTCTTCTCTCTCTTCTGTCAAACCACTGGCAATCACTGATCTTTTAATGGACTCCATATTTTTGCCTTTTCCAGAATGTCATATAGTTGGAATCATACAGTATGTAGCCCTTTCATATTGGCTTCTTTCACGTAGCAATATGCATTTAAGTTTTCTCCATGCCTTTTCATGACTTCATGTCTCATTTCTTTTTTTTTTTTTTTCCTTTTTGTCTTTTTTCGTGACCGGCAACGGATCGCAACCCTCAGTGTCGCGCCCGTACCGGACCGGGACCGGCAACAGGATCGCAACCCTCGGTGTTGCGCCCGTACCTCGCTCAGCCAGTGAGCGGCCGGTCTGTATGTGGGATCCGAACCCTCGGCGGGAGCGCCGCTACGCTCCCAAGCGGCGCACTGTAGCAGTGCTCCACCGGGCCGGCCCCATGTCTGATTTCTTTTTAGGGCTAAATGATATTCTATTGTCTTGGATGTATCAGTTTGTTTATCTATTAGCCTATTGAAGGACATCTTGGCTTCTGAATTTTGGCAATTATTAATAAAGCTGTGATAAATATTTGTATGCAGGTTTTTATTCATATAACTGTTGAAGTCATTTGGGTAAATAGAAAAGAGTACAACTGCTAGATTGTATGGTAAGAGTATATTTAGTTTTGAAAGAAATTGCCAAACTGTCTTCTAACCTCTACAATGAGAACTACAAACCACTTCTGAAAGAAATTAAAGAAGACACAAAAAGATGGAAAGATATTCCATGCTCTTGGATTGGAAGAATTAAGATTGTGAAAATGGCTATACTACCCCAAATGATCTACAGATTCAATGTAATCCCCATCAAAATACCAATGACATTCTGCAAAGAAATGGAAAAAAACATCTTACCTTTCATACAGAAAAACAAAAGACCTCGAATAGCCAAAGCAATCCTGAGCAGAAAAAATAAAGCCGGAGATATAACACTACCTGACTTCAGGTTATACTACAAAGCTATTGTAAACAAAACAGCATGGTACTGGTATAAAAATAGATGTTCAGACCAGTGGAGTAGAATTGAGATATCACCCTTCAGGCTTACAGCCATCTGATATTGGACAGAGGCAACAAAAATCTACATTGGGGAAAAGACTGCCTCTTCAACAAGTGGTTCTAGGAAAACTGGATGTCCAAATGCAGAAGAATGAAACTAGATACGCATCTCTCACCATGTACTAAAATCAACTCAAAATGGATTAAAGACTTAAGTATAAGACCTGAAACTGTAACATTACTAAGAGAAAAAATAGGAGAAACACTTCAGCAACTAGGTCTGGGCACAGACTTTGTGAACATGAGCCCAAAAGCACAAGCAGCAAAAGAAAAAACAAAAAATTGGGACTATATCAAGCTAAAAAGCTTCTGCACAGCAAAAGAAACAATCAACAGAGTGAGTTGACAGCCTACAGAGTGGGAGAAAATTTTTGCTAACTATGCATCCAAGAAGGGATTAATATCCATAATATACAAGGAACACAAGCAATTATACTGTTAAAAAAACAAATAACCAAATCCAAAAATGGGCAAAGGTTCTGAATAGACATTTTTCAAAGGAAGACATACAAATGGCCAACAGGTACATGAAAAAAATGCTCAATGTCACTAGTCATCCGGGAAATGCAAATTAAACCTACATTGAGATACCACCTCACCCCAGTTAGACTGGCTATAATCAAAAATATAATATTGATATATTGATAATATTGAGTCTTCTATCCATGTATATGGAATATCTCTCCATTTATTTAGATCTTTTATTTCTTTTATCATGGTTTTATAGTTTTCCTCTGGCTATAATCAAAAATATAATATTCATATATTGATAATATTGAGTCTTCTATCCATGTATATGGAATATCTCTCCATTTATTTAGATCTTTTATTTCTTTTATCATGGTTTTATAGTTTTCCTCTGGCTATAATCAAAAATATAATATTCATATATTGATAATATTGAGTCTTCTATCCATGTATATGGAATATCTCTCCATTTATTTAGATCTTTTATTTCTTTTATCATGGTTTTATAGTTTTCCTCTGGCTATAATCAAAAATATAATATTCATATATTGATAATATTGAGTCTTCTATCCATGTATATGGAATATCTCTCCATTTATTTAGATCTTTTATTTCTTTTATCATGGTTTTATAGTTTTCCTCTGGCTATAATCAAAAATATAATATTCATATATTGATAATATTGAGTCTTCTATCCATGTATATGGAATATCTCTCCATTTATTTAGATCTTTTATTTCTTTTATCATGGTTTTATAGTTTTCCTCATAAAGATCTTATGCATGTTTTATTTGATTTATACCTAAATATTTCAATTTTGCTGCTACTATAAATTGTATAGAGTATTTAATTTCAAATTGCGGTTGTTCACTGTTGGCATATAAGACAATAATTGACTTCTTTATATTAACTTTGTATCCTGCAATTGCGCTATATTTGCTTATTAGTTCCCAGAGATATTTGTTGATTCTTTGGGATTTTCTACAGATGATCATGTCATCTGTGAACAAAGAGTTTTATTTCTTCCTTCCCAATCTATATACCTTTCATTTTCTTTATTGTCTTATTGCATTATCTTTGACTTTCAGTATGATTTGAATAGTAGTGGTGAGAACAGACCCCTTGCCTTGTTCCTGATCTTAGTAGATAAGGATGTAGTTTCTCACCATTAAGTATGATGTTAGCTGTAGGTTTTGTGCAGGTGTTCTTTATAACGTTGAGGGCATTCTCCTCTATTCCTCATTTGCTGAGAGTTTTTTTTTTTTTAAAATTTAGCCTGTTGATGTGATGAATTACAGTAATGGGTTTTTGAATGTTGAATCAGCCCTGCATACCTGGAATAAATCCCACTTGGTCATGACATATAATTTTTTTATACATTGTTGAATTAGTTTTGCTGATATTTTGTTGAGAAATTTTGCATATATGTTTATGAAAGATATTGGTTTGTACTTTTCCTTTATTGTAATGTTGTTGCCTGCTTTTAGTATCAGGGTAATTGTGGTCTCAGAAAATGAGTTAGGAAATATTCCCTCTGCTTTTATGTTCTGGATGAGATTGTAAAGATTTGTTATTTCTTCTTTAAATGTCTGGCACAATTTACCATTGAACCCATCTGGGCCTGGTGCATGCTGTTTTGGAGGGCTATTAGTTACTAATTCAATTCCTTTGTAGATATAAGTCTATTTAGATTGTCTATTTCACTTTGAGTTTCAGCAGATTATGTCTTTCAGGAAATTGTTCCATTTCATCTAGGGTATCAAATTTGTAGACATAAAGTTATTTATAATATTCCTTTATTGTCCTTTTAATGTACATGCAATCAGTAGTGATGGTACCTCTTCCATTTCTGATGTTATTTATCTGTGTCTTCACTCTTTCTTAGTTAACCTGGCTAGAGTCTTACCCATTTTCTTCATCTTTTTAAAGAAGCAGCTTTTCGTTTTGATGATTTTCTCTATTGATTTCCTGTAGTTAATTTCATTGATTTATTTTCTAATTTTTCTTGTTTCTTTTATTCTGCTTACTTTGGGTGTAATTTGCTGTTCTTTTTCTAGTTCCCTAAGGCTATGGCTCACATTATTGATAATAGATCTTTCTTCTGTTCTAATATGTGTGTTTAATACTATAAATATTCCTCTAAGGACTACTTTTGCTGCATTCCAAAAATATTCATTTGTGTTTTTGTTTTAATTTAATTCAAAATATTTTATAAGACTTTGTCTTTGACCCATATGTTACTTAGAAATGGACTGTTTTATCTCTGATTATTTTGGGGGTCTCCAGATATTTTGTCATTGTTGTTGTTAATTTCTAATGTAATTTAATTGTGGTTTGGGAGAATGCTTTGTATGATTTGTATTCTTCTAAATTTGTTCAGGTATATTTTAGGTCCCATAGTATGATCTATCTTGGTGACTGTTCTGAATGAACTTGAGAAGACTGTATTCTGATGTTGTTGGATGAAGTGTTATAAATATGTCACTTAGATCCAGCTGATTGATGGTACTATTCCATTCAACCAGGTCCTTACTGATCTTCTGCTTTCTGGATCTGTCAGTTACTAATAGAGTGCTGACGTCTTCAACTCTAAGTGTGAATGTGTATATTTCTCCTTGTAGTTCTACCAGTTTTTACCTTATGTATTTTGATGCTATATTGTTTGGTGCATTCATGTTAAGGATTCTTATGTCTTCTTGGAGAATTGACATCTTTATTCTTAAGTTATACCCATCATTTTCCTTGATAGTTTTCTATGTTCTGGAGTGTGCTTCTTCTGAAATTTATATAGCTATTCCAGTTTTCTTTTGATTAATGTTAGTGTGGTTATTATAATCTGCATCTTTATTTTTAACCTATCTTTGTGTTTATATTTGAAATGATGTCTTGTCTATAACATATAGTTGGCTCTTATTTTGTGCACTCTGACAGTGTGTATTATTTTAATTGGTTTATTTAGACAATTGATGTTTAAAGTGATCATTGATATTGTTGGAGTAGTATCTACCATGTTTGTTACTATTTTCCATTTGTTGTCCTTCTTTCTTTTTTTTTTTTTGTCTTTCAGTTTTTCTCTGCCTTCTCTTGTTTTAATTGAAAACT
The DNA here is from genome assembly GCF_000696425.1 of Galeopterus variegatus. NCBI lineage: Eukaryota > Metazoa > Chordata > Mammalia > Dermoptera > Cynocephalidae > Galeopterus > Galeopterus variegatus. The sequence continues at coordinate 59,878 of NW_007726558.1, read as the reverse complement.
TTATATTATTTCATTTCCTGTCCTCTCTTAACATATCAATTATACTTCTTTTTCTACTTTTTTGTGTGTTTGCCCTAGAGCTATGCATTTACAGTTAATCCATGTCCACTTTCAAATAACACTATGCTGCTTTATGGGTAGTTCAAGAACCTTATAACAGAGTATTTCCAATTTCTCCCTCAAGTCCCTTATAATATTGCCATTATTCATTTCACTTGTTTGTGAGCTATAATCATTGAATACATTGTTGCAATTATTATTTCAGACAAACTCTTATCTTGTTAGATCAGTTAGGAATAAGTGATATAAAAGATTTTATTTTACCTTCATCGATTGCTTCTCTAGTGTTTTTCTTTTCTTTATGTATATTCACATTTCTGACTTTTAATATTTTCCTTCTGTTTGGAGAATTTTTCTAACATTTCATGCAAGACAAGTCTACTGGTGATAAATTCCTTCAGTTTTTGTTTGAGAAAGCCTTTATTTTCACATCACTTTTGAAGGATAATTTTACTCTGTACAGAATTCTATATTGAATTTTTTTTCTTTCAACACCTTAAATATTTTATTCCATTCTTCTTTTTGCATGATTTCTTCAGAGAAGTCTGATGTAATTCTTATCCTTGCTCCTATATGTTTTTTTTTTCTTTAGCTTCTTTCACGATTTTCACTTTGTCTTTGATTTTCTGCAGTTTGAACATGATATGCCTATATGTAGGTTTTTTTGGTATTTATCTTGATTGGTATTCTCTGAGCTTCCTGGATCTGTGGTTTGGTATCTATCTTTTATTTTAGAAAATTCGCAGTCATTATTATTTCAAATGTTTCTTCTGTTCCTTTCTCTATTTCTTCTCTTCCTGGTATTTTGAGTGTACATATTTACACCTTTTGTAATTGTCCAACAGTTCTTAGATATTCTGCTTCATGCTTTCTATTCTTTTTTCTCTGTGCATTTCCATTTTTTAAGTTTCTATTGACATATCTTCAAGTTCTCTAATTCTTTCCACAGCCCTGGCCAGTCTACTGATGAGCCAATTAAAGGCATTCTTTACTTCTGCTATAGTGTTTTTGATTTCTAGCATTTTCTTTGAATTTTTTCTTTGAATTTTTATCTGTCTGCTGTATTACTTATCTGTTCTTGCATATTGTTCTTTTTTTCATTAAAGCCTTTGTCATATTAGTTATAGTTATTTTAAATTCACAGTCTTATAATTCTACAATCTCTGCCTTACCTTTCTTTGGTTTTAATACTTGTTCTTTCTCTTCAGGTTTTCTTTTTTCTTTTGCTTTTTCTTTCTTTCTTTCTTTTTTTATTTTTGTCTTTTAGTATGCTTTGTAATTTCTTGTTGAAAGCTGGAGATGATGTTGGGGTAAAAGGAACTGAGGTAAATAGGCCTTTAGTGTGAGGTTTTGTGTTTATCTGGCTAGAGTTAGGCTGCACTTATTTTGCTATAGCTGTGGCTGTCAGAGGGTAAAATTTCCTCAGATATCCTTGATTTTGTTTTTGTATTTCCTTACAGATTTCTTCTTAAACTAGGTCTGAGATTTAAAGTTCTTTCAGTTCTAATTCCCCCAGTAGTAGTCATAGTGGCAGTTTTCTGCTGCTTGGCTTCTGTACTGGTAAGCTCTGATCCTCTATATTTATAACTATCCAGTTTTTGAAGCAGCAGTTTTCCCTTGGACCTCAATTCTTTGTTGGATCTAAGAAGAGTTGTTGATTTTCCCACTTGTTCAGCTTTTTTCTTGTTGCAAGGATAGGTGAGATGACTTCCAAACTCCTTCCATATCAGAGCAGAAATTGGAAGCCTTGGTCAGTTTTTATCTCTTGGCTTTATGTTCCTTATCTGTAAAATAAAGGGGCAGGATCACTAGTTGGTGGCTAAATGTTGCTCTAGCTCTAGCATTCTGTTGAGTTCATAAGCACTGACTTTCAGGAATGACTATGCCCATTTGTATGTCTATCTACTACCCTTCCTCTACAGGCAGACCTTCAGGTGGACAAAGAGAGACAAAATTTCTTCGAGTCCTCCCTTGATTATGTTTATCAAATCCAGGAAGTTCAAGAGTCCAAGAAGTTCAATATCGTGGAGCCAGTAAGTTCTATATATTGATGAATGGTCTAAAAATCTTTATCAAATGCACGTAAATGTGGAGAACTTTGGTCATAAAATTAAGATATCAAAGATGTGAGGGCTAGTTAATGCTTAATGATGAATGTCAAGAACATAGTCACAATGGCTTCTGGGTTTTTTTGCTCTTTTAATAATAATCATTCTATCTCTCTCCCCTCCCTTCCACATTTTCACTCTATGACTATCTTCCTCTTTCTTTTTCTCCCTCTCTTCTTTTCTCCCTCCCTTAATCTCTCTGCTACTCTTCCTATTACCTCATTTACCTCCCTCCTTTCCTCTCATGCTTTCAGAAAGCCTCTGAAACTCATGTTCCTTGCATTCAGGGACTTCCCATTGTATTATTTTTATTTCTTTCTTGTGTAACTTTTTCCACTTTAATCTCCTTAATTTATTACAAAAGATGATGTGCTTTGATTTGACAAGAATGTTGAATTTTAATAGCTTTTCTTTTTTATTATAAAAATATTATACTCATCACAGAAAAGTTAGAAAAAACATAAAAAACAAATGAAAAACAATAATATTGTGGCACTTTTGCTTCTAAATCCTCTATGTATCTATTATGTATCGTTCTCTATCTATGTATGCATGTGTACTTGTAGGTGTTTGTGTGTATACATATGTGTGCACATGCATATATATTGCACATGAGCACGTGTATTTGTGTACCTGTTCTTGCATTTGTAAATATCTGTATATGCGTATATGCAAACAAGTATTTATTCAACAAACATTTATTAAGTTTCTGTTTTGTGCCAGGCACTGTGCTAGACACTGGTTATCTTATAGTAAACAAGAAAGACTAAAGTTTTTTTCTTTATGAAGACTACACTCTCATGTGGTAGAAAGAAGGGAAAGAAGGATGCATATAATTAAAATAATTGCAAGTTGCAATAAGAGCTATGGAGGAAACCCAAAAGGGCTAAAATAAAAAACAAAAATGGGCAGCTACTTTAGATCAAATGGTCAAGGAGGATCTCTGCAAGTGCCATTTAAGATGAAATCTAAAGGAAGAGAATTTGCAGCCATGGAGATGGTGGGGAAAGAGCATTCCAGGCACACACAAACACATGTGCACAGCCCTTAAGTTAGGAAACACTGGTGTACTCAAGGAATGAAAACATTAGTGTCTTTGTTTTCCATGCTGGTGAGAGAAAAGGAGAATTACAGGAGGTAATGTCTGATAGAAAGGCATAGGGCCCATAAGCATGGTTAGGGGTTTGATTTTAGTCTAAGTGCAGTAGAAAACCATTGAAAGGTGTTAAGGAGGGTGGTATGTGGGCCCATTTTGCTGTGAAGAGAATGGTGTGAAAGGGGTCAAGAGTGGAAGTGAGGAAACCAGTTAGGAAGCTACTACAGTGGTCTAGGCAAGAGGAGATGTTGGCTTGGGTTAGGGTGGTGGTAGCAGAAATGGTAAGGAATGACTTGACCGGAGATAAATTTTAGAGGCAATGCTAACAGGAATTGCTTATGGATTGAACTGAAATGTGAGTGCAAGAGAAATTGGGGATGATCTTCAGTTTCTTCCTTGAATGACTGAATGGGTGGTGATGTCATTTCCTGAGATGGGGAAGCTTGGAAGAGAAACAGGAAAGATTGTATGAATGTGGATGTAGTACAGACACCTATACACACACATGTGCATCTCATATATGTATGTGTGTGTATATTATATAATTTTATATGTGTGTGTATATATAGTTTGTATATATACACATATATAGTGTATGCATGTTTATATGTGTTCACCTATTTGTTTACTAAAAAGATTAGAGCAGTTTTTGCTATGATTACACATCACTAGCATTGAGCATTATGTAAAGAATATTTATAATTTGATTGATGAAAATCATATTTTCTTTTGTTTTTATTTATGTATATCTGATTTTTACTGGGGTTGAATATTTTGAACATTTAAAATATATATTCCCGATCATTTGTATGTCTTCTGTAACCTCCTGAAACACTTCTAATTTGAAAATTAGTTCAGACTCCTTTGTTATTTTAGCATTATGACAGTCTTCATTAAAGTACAGAATTACTTTATTAATTTATCTCTTTATTCATTTATACAACAAATATTTATTGAGCACCTACTCTGTGCCAGTCCTACGGATATATAGAGAAAGGACACAGTCCATTCCCATACTATCCAAATTATGAATGGCTTTGTATGCTATCTGAACAGGATCTGCATGAATGAATTTGTTAATACTTCTTATTTTCTGAAACCAAGTCCAGGGTAAATGTTTAACCTAATATGAAAATAGTTATATGTAGACCTGTTTTTGTTTAACATTATAATGGGTAAACACTGTACAGTTTCTTTTCTGTGTTCACGCTTCCTTCATTTGATTAATTAGAAGGTGCTGGTGATAAAGTTATTTTTGCATGTTTTCCCTAGGTCTTGGCCTTTCTTCATAGCCTCTTCATTTCTAACAGCTTGACTGTGGAGCTCACACAGGATTTCCTCCCATACAAACAGCAGCTCCAGCTCAGTTTGCAGAATGTGAGTTTTCATGTGGGTTTCTTCACCTGTCTCTCCGTTCTAATTGAATTTCAGCTCCAGTGATTTTGACCTTGGAATTCTAAGTTATTGCATCCTAGCTAATTTGTAAGGACACATGGTGTGGATCACAAATATTTTACTATACTGTACCATTCTTGCTGTTCCAGTTTCAACTCTTTCCTGTCTTTGAGGCTGACTGCTGTTTAAATCTACCTTTCTACCCCTCAACGTATCCATCTATCCAATATATATTAAGTGTTGCTAATTTACTACATTTCTCCCAGATCAGAACCCAGCTATAGGCTTTTAAAGAACAGGTCTTTAGCTACTTCCCTGTCAATTAAGACACCCTCACTGTGGGTTATATTACCACAAACACCATTTTACCCTCTCTTCTTTTTCTTATTACTAGAGTTAAATAAATTACTTTTAAAGGTTTTGTCTAATTTCTTTCCCATGCTAGTTCTTATACATGGGCATAAGCATAGCCTTCCCATCTTTGTCACATATATTCTTTTACTTATTCATTTATTTAACGCCCATTTAAAATGTTTATGGAGGGCCGAGCCCGTGGCACACTCGGGAGAGTGCGGCACTGGGAGTGCAGCGGCACTCCCGCCGCGGGTTCGGATCATATATAGGGATGGCCGGTGCGCTCACTGGCTGAGCGCGGTGCAGCTGGTCTCAAAAAGGAAAAAAAAAAAAAAAAAAGTTTATGGATACAACGAACATATACTCTGTGCAAGGTATTGTGAAAACCACTGGACATACCATAATGAAGCATGTAAGTTTTTCTGTCTTGAAGGAACATACAGCTTCTAGGAGAAGAGAGACATAAACACAGATCAATCATAATCCCTTTTGATAAGTACTACACTAGAGTCAAGACCAAAGTTTTTAAAGAAGCACAGAGAATGGAACAATTGGCTGCCTGGTGAAGTCAGATAAGGCATCAATGAGGTAGTGACTTTGGACTGGGGCTTTACATTGTGTGAAACTTTAGATGGAAAATGCTGTTAAGTTATAATCGAAATAAGCCTCACTTGATTTTGACTTCTAGTGACTTTCAGTTGTTTTTATTTTATTTATTTTTTCTGCGTACTCCCCTTCTTTCTGGGTAATCTCCTTCACCACAATGTGAGAGCCTCTATTCTCAGCTGATTTACAAAATATTCCTACAACCAAGTTAATCATTTGAATCTTCCACATATATAACTTGACAAGTATGAGTTTAACAATAAACCTTTGCATGTATACATATGGCTGACTCATTTACAGGATAATTGGTAGAGTGGTCTTACCAGATAAGGGAGCACAGATCACCCTTTTCAATGAAAAGGGTGATAGTCTTGAGATTGAGTACTAAGGACCTATCTCTAGTGATTTTCCTACCCATGTTTTAAACTGTGTCTTGCCATTATGTTTTACTTGTGTAGTTTTAAATAGATTCCTTCTCACCATTAGCCTTTGTTATTCGTGAGTATGAAAACATAACTTCTGTTGGCTTTTCTTCAAAGTGAGTGCCCTTTCATATATTTTATCTTCATCACCAGAATTTGATTCATGGTCAAGTAGGCAGTAGCTATATTTGAGGCAGACCATAGAAGTTGCTGTGATAATATTTATTACCTTCTCTACAATGTCCCTTGTTCTAAAGCAGGAGTCAGTCTGGTGCTCAGAATTCTAAGAGTCCTTATTTATTGGAGCCTCAGGTGATTCCCTTTGGAAAAGAAAAATCTTCTAGTTGTGAGGTGATTCCCATTGGAAAAGAAAAATCTTCCAGTTGTGGTTTTATGAGTATATTCCTATTTATGTTTCTGTTTCACATCTAGTCTTTAGTACCATTAAACTCTATGAAATTATTTTCTAGTCACTATGCCATTCAACGTTTGTTTTTGCTTTGTTGTAGCACATGATGTACAAAGAGAAAACTCCAATCTGGGTCTCTGACCAATAAATACTTATTTATGATAATGGTGATGATGATAATGATTATGATGATGATGTCTTGACAGACAAGAAATCATTTCTCCAGTACCCGGCAAGAGATGGAAGAACTTAAGAAAAGGATGAAAGAAGCTCCACAGACATGCAAACTTCCAGGACAACCAACCATTGAAGGCTATCTCTATACGCAAGAGAAATGTGTGTTGAAACACAGAGCTATCCACTGGGTTTCTGTAGGCTGACATGTACCGCCACTTGACTGCTCTGAACTCTGGGCACTCATATTGTTCACAGACCCCTGATAGCTACAACTCCTTGGAGTGTAGACATGGAATAGTGAAATTAAAAAGGAAGGAGAAATTGAGGGGAAGTTAAGGATTTTTCTTACAAAGTCTCTGGGGTGATAAGACCTAAGGTTTGCTCTTAGATTCAAAATGGGGATTGTTAATTGTTTAATTCCTCTGATGACTCTTTGGGGCAAAAAGAGAAGTAGGGGAAAGGAGGCAGAAAAATGATATTTATTACATCTGTTGTGTGTCAGGCACAGTGCTGCGTGCTTTAAAAATACTGCCTTAATCTTTGAAACTGTCTTATACACTTTTTACACATGAGGCCAGTGAGGCTCAGAGAGGTCACCATTTGAAAGCTGGCCAACTAACAAATAGCAGGCCTAACATTAAATTCAGTTCTGTCAGATGCCAAAACCTATTCTCCTACCACTATACCCTATACTGTCTACTGCTTTAGGATCCGATGGTTGCTCGTAAATCACGTAATGGCTGTCATGATTTCGGTGGGCACAACAGTATTTATTGTTCATTGCTAAACAAGGAAAGTGGGAATAACTCATCCAGCCACTGAATGATGCATAGGATTCAAGTTTTCCTACCTCCTAAATAACATTATACAAACATGTATGTGCTATTTGGTTTTACTTTTGAACTATGACCCAATGTTCCCAAAGCCTGTGATTTCAGTCCCTGCCCAGTTATTCTACCTGGGGAGTAGGCAGAAAGAACACACTCAGAAGTTACCAGTGGCAGAAACCACTGCATGGTACTTCACAAAGTGTGGTACTCCAGCAGTAATATTATGCTTTTCTCGCCCCAGAGCAATTAACTTCTGGTAGTTTTTAAAGATATGCTCTACTACCTGCCATGTTTATCTCTTCAACTCTACATTGCAGAGTGTCTTAATCTCAGTGCTATTGACATTTCAGTCTGGATAATTCTTTATCTTGCGACGTGATCCTGTGCATTAGAGTCTATTTAGTAGCATCCCTGGCCTCTTCTCTTATTAGCTTTATGCTAATAGCACTCCCTAGCTGTGATGACCTAAAACATCTCCAGGCCTTGCCAAATGTCCCCTGGGAGGCAAAATTGCCTCTTGTTGAGAACCACTGATATATGTTGTGTGATGCTTTTGTATCCCTTTTTTCTAATTTGCCAAATGGGTATGATATTGTTACTCAGTAGAATGTGTGCTTACTGAGCATTGTTTCTGCTAGATACTATGCAATGCTTGGTTTTTGTCCTGAAGACGTTCACAGTCTGATGGGGGAGACAGATAAGTGTATCATTCATTATAATTAAATGTGTTGAGCACTCTATTTGGGGCATATACCTAAGGGCTTCGTTGAAGAAGTGATGTTTGAACTAGAACTTGAATGATGAGTGGGAGTTTGACAGATAAAGAAAAGGGGGAAGAAAATTCCAGGTGTATGAGTAAAAGGTAGGGGTGTGGGAGGACGTAGTTTGTTTGTAGAGTGCTGGTTTGCCAAAAACTCCTGGTTTACTCCTCTTGTCCAAAGTAAATATTAATACTGCCCCATTCACTTTTAAATATGTCTTGGATTTGAACTACAAATATAGCCACCTATTTATGTGGGAACTGAAAATAATTCAATGAGACAGGAACGTATAGGTGAGGATGCCAAAAGACAAAGCTGGAATAGTAAGTTTTGATCACATTATGAAGGGCTTTGTGGGCAGGCTAAGGAGTTTGAAGATAAGTAAGTAAGTAAGTAAATATATATACATACATACATATACATATATACATATATATATATATGTATATGTATGTATATATATATATATATATCAGGATTCCTCTAGCAAAAAAGTAGAGGATGGACTGGAAAGGAGTGATCAGAGATGGTGGAACCAGAGAGGCCACTGAAATAATTAACTGGAAAAATATTCGTAGTGAATTTTTGTTTTGTTGAAATATCTCATAAAACTTTAAAAAATAAGACAGCAGTAGGGTCCTTGATTAATTTGGTGCTAAAAGGGATGGAGAGGAGGAGAGAGCTGAAGGAGAGACATGTAGGGTATAGAAGGGGCAGAAGCCAACAACCAATCAAATGGGAAGGAGGAGCAGATGACAGAAATTTCCAGCTTCTGGGATGTATGGTGGTACCATTCATGGGGAACAGGGAACAGGGGAGGGAGAATAGGTTTGGAGCAAGTCAGGAGCAGATGTGGAAAGCAGGTGGAGAAGGTTAGGATCTTCATGTGTGCAGTAGGCAGGTGACTATGTAAGGCTGGAGCTCAGGGGAAGGACAGGGCTTGATCTGGAGTTTGACTGTGAAGGGTATGCTGTAAACAACTTCCGTCTTAGGAGTGGACTGACTGTATAGCTAAAACATTTATTCTGTCGCTCACTTTTGCCTTTTTTTATAGGGGCTTTGGGAATATCCTGGGTGAAATACTATTGCCGGTATGAGAAAGAGACCAAAACACTCACCATGACACCTATGGAGCAGAAGCCAGGTGCTAAGCAGGTCAGTTCTTGTTTGTGCCACATTTTTTGAGATGCATCTGTGACTGCATCTCAGAAAAGAATATATGTTGACTTAGTGTCATGTGAAGCCATGACTTTACAGGTTCTCCTTGGCCTAAGTTTGCATTGGGTCAGATGCCATTCAGCTGAGTGAAAAATTTCTGTTAATCATTACATCGGGCCTTCTCGAATTGCCTGTTCTGTTTCAGACCATTTATTATTACAGGTGCCTGTCACATTGTATAAAGAGAATATGCAAAAATATGGATGAATTGCTTTAAGAAGGCTCTACTATAGGATTCTTTTAAGTAGCAAGTTTTAAAAATATCAGTTTCCAAAATTTCTTTTTTACAGGAGTACATCTGTTGCCTAAAGTTGGAATAACTTATACCCCCATTCTATGCAATATTCAAATATCTTTAAGCAGTTAATATCTCTTCTTCCATCCTACAAACCTTCCCCCACTCCCCAAAATGGCAAGACAAGTTTAACACATTGAGAAGACAGTTTACTCATCTGAAAGAACCTGATCTTCTACACACATACACGGGTGTTTTTTTAAGATAAAAGCTGATGGTCAGACAAATTGTTCATGTTCTAAAAGTAGTTCAATGTGTCTCTTTCTCCTTTAACTGACTCTAAGACAAGGTCTTGGTGCATAATTTTTAAGTATTTTCACTCTTTACAGATTGTTTGGAAGCACTTCAAAGTTTACTTGTTAGCACTCAAAGTATTGTAGTACATGAAGACCCAAGTTAGGTAGGCAAGAATTTGGAGAAAAATTGGGACAATTTCTCTTCATTGCTGGTACTTTCCATGGAAAATCTCTTTTGTGTGGCTTGTTCATGTGAATTTAAAGAGGACTGAGATTTGGTCTTGGACTGTTCAAAACTGCTTTTTTTATTTTTGGTCTTTATTGTCTTTAACCACAAAATTTGCTATTCTTCCTTGAATGTGGGTTGGAGACCGGATAGACCTCTAGCATAACATACCTGATGGGGTTTCCAGAATACTCATCCATGTTTCTATCATTGGCCAGTTAGTTATTCATTCATGACTTCAAAACCCTTCTCAATTTCCAGTCTGCCAACTGCCAGGCACTTTTCAGAGTGGTTTCAATAAATTCGTCTTGTGCTGTGGCACAGAATTTGTTCCAAGTCTGTCAGAATTTAGCAGATGTATCTGACTGGTAAATGCTTATAAGCAACACTGGTCTGCAGTTTCTTCCTTTCATTTTTCTACACACATTACTTTCCAAATCCCAGATGTTAAAGCTCCTCTCGTAGACAGTCATACTTTTTAGGCCCCTTCTCTTCTGCTCAGAGGTGCTTGTTGCAAAGCCCAAGACAAACTCAGCAGAAACCACTTTCATATCCTTCTAGCAGATGTGAGAACAAGTCCTCCTTTTAGTTTTTCTTTCTGTCTTCCCTTTTGGTTGAATGGCTGCTTGCAAAACTGCAGTTGTGTCAACCTAAGCAGTTTTAATGTGGTATTCCTTAAGGAATGGAAAGAGGAACTTAATTCTCTATTTAGAAGGTGGGGGAGGTAGAAGTAGTTACTTGAATTTCCCCAAACTGAAGCTGGAAGTGATTTCTTCTTGTCAGTTCCCTGACTCAGTTCCTTGTGTTAGTTTGTTTTAGAAATGCAAATTCTACAAATAAATGATATTCTAATAATAATAGCACTATAAAAGTACTTGAGGGCTGGCCAGTTAGCTCACTTTGTTAGAGCTAGGTGTTGATAACACCAAGGTCAAGGGTTCGGATGACTAGTGCCCCCCCCCCCCCAAAAGCACACCACTTGAATGCCTACTCTGTGCCAGGCATTGAGCTAAACACATTCTGTCATGTGCCTTATTTACTGTCCCAGCAGCACTCTGGGGTAAGTGTCATGAGAACAATTTGAAGATGGAGGAATTGACCCTCTTTCTGACTGTGGCACTCCAGTCTTTCTTCCTAGTTCATCCCATCAACCCTATTTTTTATTGTACTGCTCACTTTATTGATCACCTTCCCAAATACTATTTTATTAGATCCTTATCCCTTCCCTGTTAGGAAGCTGTGGTAAGAAGCAAGAGTATTTTGAGTCTTAAGAACTGGGTTTAAATCCTACCTCTTTGTTCTAGTAGCATTTTGACCTTGAGTAAATTACTTAATGTTGCCCAGTCTGTTTCCCCATCAGAAAAATGGTAAGGATGGTAATGTAGTTCATAAGCATTTATTGAGCACTATTTGCTAGGTACTAGAAATATAAAGATAAATAAGACACTGTCCATGTCCTTGAGTTCTCAATCAAGTGGGGAAATCAGACATGAAAACAGGAAATTTTAATGTAATTGGCAAAGAACACAGTGGGCAGTGAATGGGTTTGGGGAAGGATTTTGGAGGAAATGAAAGCTGAATTGCAGTTGTAGAACAAATAAGAGTTTAGCCAGGCAAAGAACATAGGCAAAGTTATTTGGGGTGGAGGAAAAAGTTTATGTAAAGTCATGGAGTCATGAAAGAGCATCATATGTGTGTGAAATAAGAGTAGTTTTGCATCAGTGGGGCACAAAACAGGTGGGACAGGGTGGCTGGAATGGTTGGAAGGGCGTAAGCCCCTCAGCTGCAATGCCACTGAAGCTGAGGGAGTCGAGAGTTTAAAGAGGGAGGGTGAATGCATGACTCTGTTTATCGCTCTCATCTGGAAAGACTAACACGTCATGTCCCAAGTGGTGGGAAAGGAAAGACATATTGAAGGGTTAATTTGGGGTTGAGTTTTTACAGTGCAGGAGCAGCAAAAGGATGGGCCTAGAAGCGGTTGAGTGTGCTGATGAGAGAGAAGTATTGGGTGATAAGCCTTATGGGTTGGTTTGGATCGCATAGTGCCTAGGCACAGACCTGATGCTTGGGCAATTTCTGAATTTGAGAAAGCAAGGTGGTTGATATTATTCCCACTTAATAGATTGTAAAGTTAAGACTCAGAGAGGGAAAATGATTTGCTCAGGGTCACATCGTTAGTAAATGGCATAACTGAGACAAAACCCCAGGTCTTTTTTTTTTGTCTTTTGTTTTTTTTCCGTGTCCGGCAATGGATCGCAACCCTCAGTGTTGCCCCCGTACCGGACCGGGGACCGGCAACGGGATTGCAACCCTCGGTGTTGCTCCCGCGCCTCGCTCAGCCAGTGAGCGGGAACCGGTCTGTATGTGGGATCCGAACCCTCGGGCGGGAGCGCTGCCATGCTTCCCAAGCGGCGCACTTATCCAGTGCGCCACCGGGCCGGCCCAAAACCCCAGGTCTTAAGCTTCCTAGTTTATTGCTCTTTCTACTATACCAACTAGGGTGACTTTGAGTAAGCCATTTTACCTCTCTGAGCTTCACTTCCCTCTAAGGGTTGTTGTGAAGCAAGTTGATTTAAAAAAAAACCTAGCATGATATGTGGCACATAGTAGGTGATAAGTAAATGTTATTTCTCTTTCCTGTACCACATAGTCTCTTTTGAGGTAGTAGAGGGAAGCTGAACAATGTGGGAGTGGAAAATTTTAGTCTGTGGACACAGTGGGTACATAAGAGTAAGGTGAGCCACACTATCCTGCACATATGTAATATCAAATGCCACCTGACAACACAAATTTGCTTATTTCCACTACTGTTGCCTTACCTCTGGAGAGATTGCTTTTATGATTCTTGTCATCCTCAAGAGTCTGGAGGCCAGGAATAGAAATGTTTGTCTCCCTTCCTCCTCCTGCCACCTTAATGGAAGCTTCTTTTTTCAACTTCCCCCTGACTTTCTAAAGAAGGTTTCATAAAGCTACTTACTCTGTTGCAGCCTCCCTACCTAGAGGCCTCATGAAAATTTTATTCTGTACACTTAATGCCATTTTGTCAGTCCGTTTATCCTACACTCCCCTTAGATGATATGTACCGAGCTTCCTATTTAACCTACCATGATTGAGAAAGAGCGCTGGACTACCCTGAGCATTTTCTCCTGGTCCTCAGCCATTGATTCTTAGAGCAGGGAGAAACCATCTGCCATCTTGCTGCACGTACCATTTGAAGGACAAGGTTCTCACTGAGTCTACACATTGATCCTGCTGCCTTGACAGATGCCTTCCAAGTGACACTGAGGACACTGTAGGAGGCTGAAGAAGCTTCTGTGCATTTTTTTCAAATTGCCTCTTAATCCTTCTCTCATATCAGGGGCCCTTGGACTTAACCCTGAAGTACTGCGTGAGAAGGAAGACGGAGTCTATTGACAAGAGGTTCTGTTTTGATATAGAAACTAATGAAAGGTAAGATGTACTGGTGTGAATTGGCAGTGTCCCCACATGCCAGATGCTGAGCCTGGGTAGGTCTTGTAGTTTCCTATATCATCCCTTGTTGATGAAAATGAGCAAGCCTATTTAAGACATCATTGTCTTGGCTCTTCTGGCTGCCCTTCACAGGGATCCCTATTAGACCTGGCCTGGAGCCGGTTTTCTCTAAGCAAGCTCAGTCGGCTTTGCCTCTCCTGCTTTGGGCAGAAAAAGTCTCTCTTAGGATTTAATTTGCTATTAGATATGCAAAAGGTCAGCATTTGGTGATGCTGCAAAAAGGACAGGATACAAAGATCATTTTTTAAAAAAATCTCCTAGTATAACGTAAAAGAGCAAGTGAATTGGCACATATTTTTGAGGGAAAGCAGACAAGATGGAGTGTTGGTGGTGCTACTGGGGATTCTTTTTTCCCTACTCAGTGAAAAAATGATGCAGACTTTCCCTTCTTTGCAGATATTTATGTGAACTGGAAATAGTTTGATTATTAACACTGAGGTATTAGAGTTATGCCTTGCTAATTTCGAATTTGGTTGCATTTGTTTCTCTCCAGTGCCCTCTTCTTGTTTTTTCCTAAACATGAACAGTTTTATAAGAGGAGAATCTAATGTTTAGATTTTAAAATGAGAGCATTTGGTGGTATTTGGGAGAAAGGCATGCTTTGTAGTTGGGAGGTTGATCCAAAATTCAGTGAATAAATGTGTTTTTAGATTTTATTTCAATCTATTATTTCTATATGTTAGACAATGAATAATAGAATGGAATTTAGCAAAATGATCAGGTTGCTAGAAAGGAACTTAAAGGTAAATTATAATATTATATGAACAAAGCAATTAGTAACTGGGATCTTAAAGAATAGTCTAAAAGATAAGGCATTGTTTTGGATCTGGAAATAAGTAGCTACTAGTGTCTGCTTCCCCAGTTTAGAAATTGGGAAATTATTATTTGACCCTCAGAATTTCTATTTGTGAATCTATATGATTTCTTTGTTAAAAATGGATGGTGTTAATCAAGCTTTATGAGCTGTGATAGTAAACATTGTCACCAATAACCATGAGACTGTCACTCATTTCCCTGAGAGAATCGGGCCCAACAGGGGAAAATGACTGTTGCCTGTGGTTTCCTTTTTATGAACATGTAGTGTTTCTGGTTCTGCAGCATCATGGTGCTTAATAAAATAAAATTTTCTGTGCCTAGTTCCATTCTGATTTCCTTTTTAGTTTAAATTTGCAAGTTACTTGCAAATAATATCCTCAGGTCAAAGCAGTTGCAAACAATTTTGCCCTGAGTTTGGGGCCTGGGACCAATTTATATTTAAACTTCTTGCATTTGGTGCTATGCATGGTGCATGATAGTTACTAAATTTGGTGTTTATTTTTAAAAGTGTTTTTTTTTCTTACCCCAGAATGCTGAAGAATTCTGAGACTAGAATTCAGGAATTAATGTTTCAATGTGCCTATGGTTTTAGTTAACATATTGTGCAATTTAAAAAACGTTCTCTCATTTAACCCCCCCCCCCCCCACTCCATTTTACAGGTGTAGATACTGGGACCCAAATACATTTAACTGCTTTGCCCAAAAAGAGTCACAGAGTAAGTGGCAAGGCTGGGCTCAAACTCGGGTCTGTCGGTCTCCAAAGCCTGTGCTCTTTTTTTCCATTGTCTATTATAAGCAGAATACACATACTGTGAAATAGAGCATTAAATATAATAATGAACTGGGGCTGAGGCACCTCTCTGTGGGTGCAGCTTTCTGAGGGATATGATATCTGCTTTTCTGGTTAGTCAATGTGATATAAGGAATAGAGTTAGGATACCCAGCAAGCATCAAACACCTGTACTCATGTTTCCTGGAGCACAGAGCGAAGGGCTCTTTGAGTCCCTTTTTCTATTTCATGAAGAAAGGACAACCTTTTTTTTTTAATTGAAACATAACTGATTATACATATGTGTAGGGGACATAGTTGACTGTCAGTATTTGTATATGTTATGTGATGATCAAATCAGGATAGCTGGCATATCTGTCATTACAAAATTTACTCATTCTTTTTATCCATTAACCAATTTCGCCCTAAACCCCTTCCATCCCCCTTTTCCCCACTCTAATAACAACAATTCTGTTCTCTCCTTCTGAAAGTTCAACGTGTTATTGTGTTTGTTGTTTGTTTATTTTTTTAGCTCCCATTTATGAGTGAGTACATGTGGTATTTCTCTTTCTGTGCCTGGCTTATTTCACTTAACATAATTTTCTCCAAGTTCATCCATGTTACTGTGAATGGCAGAATTTCATTCTTTTTTATGGCTGAGTAGTATTCCATTGTGTATATATGCCACATTTTCTTTATCCAGATGTCTGTAAATGGACATTTAGGTTGGTTCCATATCTTGGCTATTGTAAACAGATCCTTGATAATAAATAGTACATATAGTGCAGGTTTCCCTTCAATGTGATAATTTTCATTCCTTTGGAATTGCTAGATTGTATGGTAGTTCTATCTGTAGTTGTTTGAGAAACCTCTATACTGTTTCCCATAAAGGTCGTACTAATCTACAGTCCCACCAACAGTGTAGAAGGGTTCTCCTTTCTCTACTCTCTCACCAGCATTTGTCATTCTTTGTCTTTTTGATAATAGCCAGTCTAACTTGCGTAAGATGATATCTCAGTGTGGTTCTGATTTGCATTTCCCTGATGACTAGTGATGTTGGACAGTTTTTCATGTATCTGATGGCTATTTGTATGTCTTCCTTTGAAAAATGTCTATTCAGCTCCTTTGCCTATTTTTTAATTGGCTTACTTGTTATCTTTTTACTATTGAGATGTTTGAGTTCCTTGTATGTTCTGGATATTAATCCCTTGTAGGATTCATAATTTGCAAATATTTTCTCCCAAGTATTTTCAACCATTCTGTAGGTTGTCTTTTCACTCTGTTGATTGTTTCCTTTGCTGTACAGAAGCTTTTTAGTTTGATGCACTCCCATATGTTTATTTTTTTTCTTTTGTTGCCTGTGCTTTTGGGGTCTTAATTCATAAAGTCTTTGCCCAGTCCTACTTCCTGGAGTGTTTCCCCTATGTTTTCTTCTAGGAGTTTTATAGTTTCAGGTCTTAATATATAAGCTGTTAATTAATTTTGAGTTAATTTTGATATATAGTGAGAGGTATGGGTCTAATTTCATTCATGTACATATAGATATACAGTTTTCCCAGCACCATTTATTGAAGAGGCTGTCCTTTCTCCATTGTATGTTCTTGTTGCCTTTGTCAAGGTCAGTTGGCTCTAAGTACGTGGATTGATTTCTGGGTTCCCTATTCTGTTTCATTGGTCTAAGTGTCTGTTTCTATGCCAGTACCATGCTGTTTTGGGTACTATAGCTTTGTAGTATAGTTTGGAGTCAGGAAGTGTTATGCCTCTGGCTTTATTATTTTTTGTGCAGGATTGCTTTGGCTATTTGAGATCTTTTGTTGTTCCATACGAATGTTAGGATTTTTTCTATTTTTGTGAAGAATGTCATTGGTATTTTGATGGGGATTGCACTGAATTTGTAGATTGCTTTGGGTAGTATGGACCTTTCCACAATGTTAATTCATCCAATCCAAGAGCACAGCATGTCTTTCAATCTTTTTGATGTCCTCTTTAGTTTCTTTCATCAGTGTTTTGTAGTTCTTATTGTAGAGATCTTTCACCTCTTTGGTTAAATTTGATTTTTTTTTTTTTAGTAGCTATGGAAATAGGCTTGCTTTCTTGATTTCTTTTTCTGCTACTTCCTTGTTGGAGTATAAAAACCAACTGATTTTTATGTATTGATTTTGTATCCTGCAACTTTACTGAATTTATTTATTAGCTCTAGGAGTTTTTTTGTACAGTCTTTAGGTTTTTCTATATGTTGGATCACGTCATCTGCAAACAAGGACAGTTTGACTTCGTCTTTTCCACTTTGGGTGCCATTTATGTCTTTCTCTTGCCTGATTGCTCTGGCTAGTACTTCCAATACTTTGTTAAATAGAAGTGATGAGACTGGGCATCCTTGTCCTGTTCCTGTTGTCTTATTCCCATTCAGGATGAGATTGGCAGTGGATTTGTCATAGGTGGATTTTATTGTTTTGAGATACTTTCCGTCTATACCTAATCTGAAGGAGTGTTGAATTTTGTCAAATGCTTTTTTTGCATCTATTGAGGTGATCATATGTTTTTTGTCCATGATTTTGTTTATGTGGTATTTTACATTTATTGATTGACATAAAACCATCCTTGCATCCCTGGCATGAATCCCACTTGATCATGATGTGTCATGTTTTTGATGTGTTGCTGTATTCTGTTTGCTAATATTTTGCTGAGGAATTTTGCGTCTATGTTCACCAAGAATATTGGCCTGTAGTTTTCTTTCTTTGTTGCGTCTTTGTCTGGTTTTGATATCAGGGTGATCCTGGCCTCATAGAATTAGTTTGGGAAAATGGCCTCTGTTTCAGTTATTTGGAATGGGTTGCAAAGGATTGATATTAATTCTTCTTTGAAGGTTTGGTAAAATTCAGCAGTGAAGCCATCCAGTCCTGGGCTTTTCTTTGTTTGGAGACAGCTGAATATTACTTCCATCTCTTTGCTCATTATTGATCTATTGAGGTTTTCTATTTCTTCGTGGTTCAGTCTTGGTAGTTTGTATGTGTCCAGAAATTTACCCGTTTCCTCCAGGTTTTCAAATTTGTTGGTGTATAGTTGTTCATAATAGTCTCTAATAATTCTTTGTATTTCTGTGGTATCAGTTGTAATGTTTCCTTTTTCATTTCTGTTTTTTGTTATTTGGGTCTTCTTTTTTAGTTAGACTAATGGTTTTTCTCTTTTGATTATCTTCCAAAAAACCAACTTTTTGTTTTATAGGTCTTTTCTTTTTTTTTTTTTTTTTTGCCTATATTTCATTTAGTTCTGCTCTGATCTTAATTATTTCTTTCTGTCTATTAATTTTGGGAATGGATTGTTCTTCTTTCTCTAGTTCTTTGAGATGTAACATTAGATTGTTTATTTGGAGTCTTTCTGGACTTTTGATGTAAGCATTTATTGCAATAAACTTCCCTGTTAGTGCTGCTTTTGCAGTATCCCATAGGTTTTGGTATGATGTTTCTTTATTTTCATTAGTTTCAAGAAATTTTTTGATTTTCTATTTAATTTCTTCTTTGACCCATAGGTCATTCAGGAGCATGTTGTTTAATTTCCATGTATTTGTATAGTTTCCAAAGTTTTGATTGTTGTTGATTTCTAGTATTAATCCATTGTGATCTGAAATGATTTTGGTTTTTTAAAACTTGTTGAGACTTGATTTGTGGCATAACTTGTGGTCTACCTTGGTAAATGTTCCATGTGCTGATGAGAAGAATGTATATTCTGTGGTTGTTGGGTGAAATGTTCTGTAAATGTCTGCCATGTCCAGTTGGTCTAGAGTGTAGTTTAAGTCCTGTGTTTGTTTGTTGATTTGTTGCCTAGATGACCTATCCAGTGTTGAGAGAGGAGTGTTAAGGCCCCCAGGTATTATTGTATTGGGGTCTTTCTTACTCTTGAGGTCTAATAGTGTTTGCTTTATAAATCTGGGTGCCCCAATGTTGAATGCATATATATTTATGATTGGAGGATAGCATTTAAAAAAAATTTTCATTTCTACCAGTATTTGAAACCACAGGATGATAGTACATCAGAGCTTGAAGGGTCTTAATTATAATAGTAATAATAATGACAATGACTGGTAACATTTGCTGAGTACCTCCTGTGTACGAGGCACTGTTCTCAATCCCTTAAGTGTGTAATTGCCTTTAGTTCATATTACAGTTACATGAGGTAGGGGCTGTTATTATTCCCATTTCACAAAGGAAGACAAGGATGCAGAGGAGTGATAAGCAACTTAGGTTACATAGCTAGTAAATGGTAGAGCCAGGGTCCAAGTCCAGTCATTCTGATCTCAAAACCCACACTTTTAATCAGTGTGATCTACTGATATGCTATACAAGTATTATATACATGCCTTTTTGTTCCAGGTGGGTGACTGAGACCTCAGGGAGGGCAAAGGATTTGTCTAAGGTCAGAAAGGTAATTAGTGGAGGAGCTTGGACTAGAAGTTAGTATTTTTTCACTTTTTCACCCTGTTCTTAGCAATATTGTTCTTTAAATTTGACTTTCTCTAGCACCCAACAATCCCCAAATGTTTCCTGAGTAGTCATTTATTTTTTATTTCAGATCTCTGTAAGGTGAAGAGAGGACATATACAAGCTCTTCCCAGATAGAGAAGCTGAGTTCCAGAAGGGATTTAATAGCATATCTGGTCTGCATTGTTTGCTTTTATGTCTGTTGTCCTTTTGTTTGCTGTCCTTCCTTCTGGCTGCCAGTTTCAACTGGGTTGCTGTCTTTACAAATATTACTAGAATTTCTTGCCCTATAAGATATATCCAAAAGGATGGGTGTTTCTTAGATAAAGGTGATCTCGAAAGAATCCTGTGCCCAGAAACAAGTCCTGGTTTTCAGTTGATTCTGGCTTAAAGATCATTTGGGGGATTTCCATTTAAGGAGTGCTTTGATGAAGTAAGAGATGGAAGGGCAGGTAGAACAGGAATCTCAGAATATCAGTACTGGAATAAACCTCCCACGTCGTGTGTATACGGAGGTCCAGAGAGGCCCAATGACTTACCCAAGGTCTCTGAACTCTCTTGTCACTGCCATTATCATTCTGTGACTCTGAGAGTGCTCTCATCTTATCATAGTAGGAATGAGAGAAACAAGGTTGTCATAATGGTGCTGCTAGCCAGAGAATGCAAGGAGACTTTATGCCTGCAATAGAATGATGAATTCCAGATTTCCTGTTTGGTTGTTGTATTAGTCCATTTTTGTTGCTTATAACAGAATACCTAAAACTGGGTGATTTATATAGAGAAATGAAATTTATTGCTTACAGTTTCTGAGGCTGGGAAGTCCAAAGCCCATCTGGTGGTGGCAACAGTGACCTAGGGGTCTCACATTGCAAGATGGTGGAAGCAGAGAGAGCAGCAGAGAGAGCAAGAGAGACAGACTCTCCTCTTCTTTGAAAGCCCTCAGAACCATACCCATGATCAGCATTTTTAATCCATTCACTACTGCATGGTCCTACAATCCAATCGCCTCTTCAAGGCCCCACCTTTCAATTACCACGATAGGATTTCCCACCCTCTTCACAATCACAGTGGGGGCCAAGTTTCTAATATGTAATACTTGGGGGACATATTTCAGGCTTCAGGGAGTTTTGGGGGAACATAATTCAATCCACTATGGTTGTGAAGGTCTAACAGGACCATAAACAATGTACCAACTTGGGGTATCTCTTGATGTAGATAGTATCTTAGTCCGTTTGTGCTGCTATGACAATATGCCTGAGATTGGGTAATATATAAACAATGGAAATTTATTTCTCACAGTTCTGGAGACTGGAAGTCCAAGACCAAGGTGTGATAGGTTCTCTGTCTGGTTAGGGTCTGATCTCTCCTTCCAAGATGACACCTTGTTGCTGTATCCTCCTGAGAGGACAAATGCTGTGTCCTCACATGGCAGAAGGGATGAAAGGGAATGAACCCACTCCCTCAAGCCCTTTTATAAGGGTCCTAATCCCATCCATGAGGGCTCTGCCCTCATGCCTTAACCACCTACTAAAGGCCTCACTTCTTAATACCATCACATTGGTGATTAAGTTTCAATGCATGAATTCTGGGTGATATTCAGACTATGGCAGGTAGTCTGCATGTAAATAGAATAAAATTGGGTGCAAAGCCATCTGCCATGTAGAAGAGGCCTTATAGTATAATGGTTAAAAATGTGGCTACTGGGCCAGACTTTCTGGATTTAAATCCTGTCTCTACCACTTACCCGCTATGTGACCTTGGGTATCCTCCCTTTGCCTCAGTTTCTTCCTCTGTGAAATAGGGATGATTACCATAGTAACTGCTTTGTAGGCTTGTTGGGTAGATTAAATGAGTTAATACATGTAAAGTACTTAGAACAAAACCTGGCACCTAGTGAGCATTCAGTAAATATTAGTTATTTGTCATAAGATTGCTTGTCAGCCAAAAGGCCTCCTTCCTGTGGCTTAGTCAGTCTCCATGTTGTTGAATACCTCCCAACTAGAATTGCTTTCTGGACATCCTAGATGGTAGAAGGAGCACAGCCATTTCCTGACAGATGAATGTGCCTGTCATGTAAATGCTCACCCCTAGAGCCCAGGCCAAATGGCTGGCTTCCAAGAGAGAGAGCCAGGGAGAGCCTTCCTCATTTTGACTGAAGCACAATGGGACCAATTTAGATGTGCATTATGGTGGGGTTTCTTGACATTCGCCTTCCTATTTCCTTGCCTGGCCCTGGCATGAGGCCACGGAGATATCACCTCCCTCAGGGTTCCCAAAGTTGCTGTTCTCTAATTGCCCATTACTATTCTGAGTAAAAGAGATTTTGAAAAATTACAATTCTATAGTCCTGTGACTGCTCAGTGGGACACCTCCCGGGGCAGAGAGGGATACTAGATCACAAGACTCAGGTGAATTTTCTACTTTAAAACTTATCATTTTTTCCTCAGGCCAGGAACCATCACTCTGCAGGCCCTTTCAGAAGCTAACAGAAGGCTGTGGATGGAAGCCATGGATGGGAAAGAACCTGTAAGTTACCTCAGACACTGGGGAGACCTCAGCAGCATAGGCCAGTGTATGAGTGGTATCAGTCGGCCTAAGACAGTAAATGGTTCTTCAGATGTACAGTTTAAGAGCTGAAAGGAATTTTTGATTCCACATTTCTTATTTAACAGGTAAGGCAGCTTCGGTTTCAGAGAGGGTGAGGGACTTGTCTAGGAGCTTCTTCAGAGAAGGTGACAAAGCCGGGCTTAGGATGTAGGTCTCTCAGCTCCCCGCTCCTGTATTAGACTATGTAGCTATGCCCACAATCTTCTTGAAAAAGTGAATTAAGCCTTTTTTCAGATTATGAAATGAATATGTGCTCATATAGAAGAATGGGAAATAATTGCCATGGCTGTGAATAAGAATTTATTAAGCTTTTATTCAAAATGATTTATCTGCCCCCCTCCCTTCCCCTTATACTCCCAACTCAGCTAATTTTCTTTAAGGTACAACTGGTGGAGGAAATGGCATTGCTGTCCTGTATCCCAAGATGTACCACTCCATTTAGATCACTGTTACACAGAAGGACAAGCAATCCCTTAAAAGGGTTAGTGATTGTCATAGAGAGACCAATATGAGCAGGCAGAAATCATTCAGTATCTTTCTAGTAGGTTTCTTCTAGTGGCATATGAAATAATATCAACTTCCTGATGTTGGAATTTCAAAAGCCTCAATTTGGATCCTGGTTCTGCCATTAAGTGGTTGTGTGACCTTGAGTGAGTCACTTCACCTCTGAGTTTCAGTTTTCTTCTTCTCAGTACAATTGCTTTAATAATTTTTGCTTTACCTACCTCACAATATTGCTTTGAAAAATCAATGAAAGCTGTTCTGTAAACCATAATGTGCTATATTATTTTTAGTTGCCCCTAACTGATCGAAGGATGGGTGCAAAACTACTGAGATTCAAGAGTATTTGTATACAGTCTTATCTCCTTGCTTTGTTCAGTTCAAAAACTGGCTAAGAGGGGAAAAGCATTCCAAGTTTTTCTTTCTTCACTGTCCTGAAGATTAAAGAGGAGTAACCAGATCCCAGATTGCATTTATAGCAACCAGGAAGGTAGCAGGAGAGACGTGGTGTTGTGAGGACTGCCATGCAGAAAGTAGGCCAGGACTTGTCTTCCTTCTGTCACCTCCCAGAAACCTGGCACTTAACTTTTACATACTTGTGATGTTTCTCTAGGAAGATGCTAGGAGGCTTTAGCAAGGCATTTATTTCTCAATTCCCTTTCCTGCACTTGCTCTGCCATTAGGTTTTTAAAGAAAGAAGGATACAGAAGGCTTTTTGTGGAGAATGATGTTAGAACATGGGCCCACTGAATGTGATTCCTCACCAATTTGATTATGGCAGACTTTTCTCAAATCTCTTGCTTATAAAAGTGGTGGCAAAGGCTGGCTGACACGGAAATCTGTCTCACTGAAGTATTCATGGGCATGCACGCATATGCACAAAATTTTCTTTTAAAAGAAGAGGCTGTTAAAGCAGACTCTAACAGATGGCAACTCATTTCCTTCCACCTATCATTGCTAATGTTGTTGCAGCTTTACTAAATACCCCAATCCACTAATTTTACACATCATATGCATGCCTTTGCTTAAAGTATCAAAGAACATCAGGGCTTGCAGGAACACCTACTCAAACCTGATCACTTTACCAGTAGAAATTTTAAAATCTAGAGAATGGAGAGGGCATGCCTAAGATTTCATAACGAGGGGGAGCCAGGACTAGACTTGAAGTCTAGTCAAGAATGTCCTTGCTGGTTTCTTGCCTGGCTATCACAATGCATGCTTCAGGATGACTCAGAGACATCTTGGTAAAATACATGGATTTTTTCAGGTGGACACTTGCCTTTCCACAGAGGAACATCCATTAATAGTCTTTGGGGTGGGGGATTGAAGTTGCGAACAGTTAAATTTTACCATCAATGCCCATTACCCAGGTGTCCATGAGAAAACCACTTCCTTTCTCTCATGCTTTCTTGCTCTATCATAGAAGTGCTCCAAGATTTGCATAAGTAAATGTCTAAGATGTATTGGCTATAACTTCAACTACATTTAGCTGTATGAAATCCAGTACAGTTTTCAGGGGTTGTTAAATCGCTTTTTAGGACCTAGGCGAAGATGATTTCTGTTTAGCCCTCTTTCCCTTCTTGTTAAATTCCTAGAGTCTTTAATGATGTTGATGGCCTATCTGGAGAAAGAGATTTAATATTATTTGCCCTGCTTACCTGTAGTGATTCACAATAGCAATGGCTCTTTCTGTTTTTCTTCTTTTGTAGATCTACCACAGCCCCATAACGAAACAGGAAGAAAGTGAGTCACTCAAATTTTCAGTTTACTGACATTATAAACTAACAGCTGTCCTAATCATAGTAAACATTATCATTAATGATGTGTACTATCGATGCAAGTCTTTATATGGACACTTCTGTGTGAATAGGAACTCAACCCTGTCTGTTGATTGAACTAACGAAGTCACTTCATCTTAGCTTATTGTGGGGATAGTAGGGATAGTAGTGGTAATATAGAGAAACACATTATATCCTTCCTGTTGCGGGCACATGATAGAAGTTGTGTGCATCTCCCGACTAACGTTTCACATTTGTTGTTGTTCTTGCCTAAAGCAGACATAATGCAAAGGGCTAAATAAAAGCATTTTGTGTTATAAGAATTAAAGTTCTAACATTCCCTCAATAAAAGGATCATTCCATTTAAGGGTGATTGGCGATGAGCAACCAAACCTCTAGTTCTGTCACCGAAGTCCCTTAGCATGATCATTAAATATTTGGTAGGTGACGCTTATTACAACAGGATCTAACTACTTTCCTTTGCTTGAAACAGTGGAGCTGAATGAGGTGGGGTTCAAGTTTGTTAGGAAGTGCATCAATATCATTGAGACCAAAGGTAAGATCTAAACCATAGCTGTGCCATTGTTTGGTCACTTTGATTTTATCCTGGGACAGTTTCTCTAAAGTAACAATGATATCATCTGTTGGTCAGGGCTCATTTTAGAAATGCACACTGTTTATAAACCTTGTGCACTAGACACAATTTGTAAAATTTCAGCAGATTCCAAACCAGTGGTATCCAAGCATATTTGGAGAATTTGTGGTTTCCTGCTTTTAAAGAAAAAGAACTTCAAATGGTTTGTAATGTATTCTGAAATAGTACCTGGTGCTCTTCAAGCAGTGTTATGATGGTTTCATCCTAAATAAATAAGTGTTCAATTTCTGCCACAATACATATTGGTTTACAGATTGATGGGGGCAAAGCTAAACTTAGGCAAATGTGGAGTCAGGATTCTTCCTGGTTTATCATACTGCCTGGTTTCCCTCAGAATATTTAGAATATGTCAGGTGTGGTATATAAGCCAAGCCTCTTTTTTCTTTGAAATTTTGCTTCAGTCTTCCTCAGTGCAGGAAATGGCCTTTTGCTTTACGTCTGCCATACTCCAGTCCTCTTTTCCTTTATATCACTGCTGAGGAGCAACTTGAGGGTTAATATTTCCTCCTTTTTTAACTAAACCCTAGCTTGTTTCCGACATGGCAAAACAGTTGTCAGCTATTTGCTGCCATCCACCTAAGCATATGCTTCTATTTACTATAGATAGTGTGATCTCTTATATTCAGATTAATGAAGTCCTGATACAATTCAAATGAAAGTATGGATAATTTGGAGAGATACTTCAGGACTGTTTCTGTTATAGGGGAGGGCTGGAAAACTTGGACAGAGTAGGGAGACCCCTTCCTGTCTGAAATGACTCCAGTGCACAAGTACCTAATTTTTCTATGCTGGAGGAGATGAAAGCTCTAGCTATATAAACAAAACTGACCTGATTTTCTTTTCCTAGGGATCAAGATGGAGGGCTTGTACCGCACAGTGGGCAGCAATATCCAGGTTCAGAAGCTGCTGAATGCCTTTTTTGGTAGCAATTTTACTTTCATAATTCTTACTGGGAGTAGTTTATGTGTTAGAAAGAAATGTGACTGGGAAAGAAAGGAAACATTGCTAAGGAAGGTTGTAGAATATATATTTTTAATTTATTTATCTTAAATTGATACATAATTATTGTACATATTTATGAGGTACAGTGTGATGTTTCAATACATGTATACAATGTGTAATAATCAAATTAGGCCAATTAGCATATCTAGCACCTTAGACATTTATCATTTTTTTGTGGTGAGAACATTCCAGATCCTCTCTTCTTTCTATTTTGAAATATACAGTATGTTATTGTTATCTATAGTCACCCTACTGTGCAATGGAACACTAGAACTTATTCCTTCTATTTTTAAAAAATATTTTCAAAGGTAAAACATACACATATTTGCCTGCCCTTGGTCAGAGACAATCTTGCCTTGAAGAAATGGTTGTCCTTTCTCACATCGCATTCACTTCACAATTCACTTTGCAATCTGGCTTCAACTGCTACCTCTTCACTGCAACTGCTGTGGCCAGGCATTACAGGTATCTTCTTGTCAAATCCAGTGAACACTTTTCAGTCTCTGTCTTACTTCTTGTTGTTTGTTCACTCTCTCCTTTTTGAAACTTTCTCTTCACTTCCATGACACAACACTCTCTTGATTCTTCTCACATCATGTACTATTTCTTTTCAGTGACTCTTGCTGGATTTTTTTATCTTTAAATTTTGTCTGGGTATTTCTCAGAATTTTACCTTTGTTCCCCTTTACTTCTTCCTGTACGTGTTCTTTTGTCTGTTTGTTTGTTTACTGATTGATTTTTACGCTGGTTAAGGGTCACATTTTTCTTTTTTTTTTTAATCTGTCTAGTAATCTTTATTGGATACTAGACATTGTGACTTACTGAATATCTTGATTTTATTGACTTCTTTTAAAGAGCATTGAATTTTGTTTTGTAGGCAGTTACTTGTGGATCAGCTTGATGCTTTTGAGGCTTATTTTTAAGCTTTGTTAGGCCGGATATAAAGTATACTTTACTGGCTAGTTAGCCCTACTACTAAGGTCTGACTTCTTTTGTCTCTTTGTTCTTACTGATTGGAACACAGACGTCTCCCAACTCTATGTGTGTTCTGGGAATTGTTCAGCTTAACGTTCCCTGGTGTTTTTTTGCCCAGCCTGTGGAGTTTCCCTCTAGAATTATTATTCACTTGTAGCTTAGTAATCAGTGACAGATTAAGGGGATAGTTAGATTTTTTTGAGTTCTTTCTCTATATAGTTTCCTCTTCTCTGGTACTCTACTCTGTAAATTCTAGCTGCTTTAGCCTCCCTGGACTTTGATCTTTGTCTTTTCAACTGAGCAAGACTTCCGTGATCAGCTTGAGTTCCCACTCCATATGCTACCATCTAGAAAGTGCTTTCAGGTAGTAAGCTGTGGTGATGGTAGGACTTATTTTGGTTTTTTTCTCCCTTTTCTCAGTCATAGTCCTGTGTTGTCTATTGTTCAATAACTACAAACAGTTATTTCTTTCTTTCTTTCTTTCTTTCTTTTTTTTTTTCCTTTTTGTCTTTTTTCGTGTCCGGCAACGGATCGCAACCCTCAGTGTCGCGCCCGTACCGGACCGGGACCGGCAACGGGATCGCAACCCTCGGCATTGCTCCCACACCGTGCTCAGCCAGTGAGCGGGAACCGGTCTGTATGTGGGATCCGAACCCTCGGCGGGAGCGCCGAGCACTGGGCCGGCCCCAAACAGTTATTTCATATACATTGTTCAGTTTTCTAATTGTTGCAGCAGGAGGACAAGTCTCAAGTCTGATACCAGTTACTCTACCATGGCTAGAGTGGAAGTCCCTCTGTATGGTTTTTACTCGTACCTGTGTGCTGACAACTCCCCAAAAGCCTCTATCCCAGACATCATCTCATGAACTGGAAACTCATATATCCAGTTGCCCACTGCACCTTCACTTCTCTCTTTTTAAAAAAATTTACTTATTTATTATTATTGTTTACATTCTAAGATGTTGTGGAGCAGTTGAGGGGAGGGGGAGAAAGAAAGGGGGAGAAAATAGGGTGGGAGGAGGAGGAAGGAGGGAGGGCATGGTTGAGGACCGTGGCACCCCCCTAATTCCTGCGGGGGAGACCAGGGGATTTCTAGTTGCAGCTTGGTCATTGCTGGGCTGGATGCAGATGTTGGGGGAGCTCAGCTGAGGCCCTTGGCCTCCCACTGCCCTGGCTCAGGAGCCCAGGGTGCTTCCAGTGGTGGCTCAGTGGTCACTGCTGGGTTGGTTGCAGATATTGGTGGTGTGTGGCTGAGGCTGTCGGCCCCCCACTGGCCCAGCTCAGGAGCCCAGAGCACTTCTGCCGGTAGCCTGGTGGTCATCAGTGGGCTGGGTGTGGTCATTGGGAGGGCATGGCTGAGGCCCACAGCCCTCCCCCCTCCCCAGCTTGGGAGCCCAGGGGGCTTCCGGTCCTTCTAGGTTTTATAGATGTTCTTCGGTGGTGTTAGACCTTTACTGGTTAATATCAAACTTTGTCTCTGATCTGTGGGTATTTTGTTTTCTTTTTCATTTCTGTGTTGGATTATTTGCTGTTCCCACCGCTTAAACTCAGCACTGGAATAAATTTGTTGTCCTTTGATTACTTCAAAATTGGGGGAACTTCCTGTGGGAACCAGCACTTGAGCGCAGTAGTTGAGCTAAATTGCTGCTTTGCTGCCAATTCTCTGGGAAAGGCTTTTTGTGCAGCTCAGGTTTTAATTGTTGACCTTGTAAGCACTTCTGGGTCTGGTGAGGTCTGATACACCTGGGTTGTGTGAAGACTCTGGTCTGGACTTGAGTTTTTTCAGCAAGCTATACCCCATGCAGTTCTATATTCCTGATCAGTCCCCACCGAGTGATTCTGTGCTGATTGGGAGGCAGATCACCTGTCCATGCTGTACCCTAATACTCTCCTGGTGGCCTGTCTCTCTCCACCACCTGCACTCCAAACACGTCCTTGGGATGGGCCATGTGACGGTCCCTTGCAGTGACTCACCAGCCTCTGAGTGGCTCCTTTTTTCAGTTGTCTGTGGCCCCTCCTGTGTGGGTCCATGGGAACCCTGTTACTGGTCTTGCTGGCCTGGGGGCCACGTAGGCTCTCTTCTCCCCTGCAGCCTCTAAGTAACTTCATATGAAGGGCAGAGCTGTGGCTTTTGCCAGCTCTGGCTCCATGTGCTTGCCAGTTCCAGCCTTAAAGCAGCCGGGGTTCGAAATAGTGGGAGCGATCCTTTCTTTCTCTCATTGTGGCTTCTCCTGTCTTCATGAACTCCATAGCTCCCTGTTCCTCTTCCCCTTGAGCTCTAGCGGCCCCATCTTGGCTGTCATTGCTTTTTAATAGTTGTAAATTGGTTGATTGTGGGAGAGAATGACTCTGGGGATCGTCTATTCTGCCATCTTGACTGGACACACCTACACTTCTCAACCATATTTTGGTAATGGCACAGGTCAGAATGATCATATCTATATAACACACTGGGGTTAATGGACATGACTGAAGCAGTAAAACTTAAAGGCCAAAAGAACGTGTTGAAATCTGCACAAGCTCTCTGCATAGATGTTCCACAGGTACTTACATTTGAGATGTCCACAACTAAACTCATTGTTTTTCTCTCCCTGCAAATCTGTTCTTCCTTTTATGAGTGGTTGTGATATATCCGGTAAGCTGTTTTCACAAAGCATCAGAGAACAAATTAAGTGTCAAAAGCTGCAGTGTACATAAAGCACATATTTTTTGGTCTTTTCTGTGATGCATAGCTTGTTCCCCACAACCCCACAGGCCTGACAACCAATCCTTTTGAGGATGCTACAGCACCCAATAATAGCAGGTGTGGTGTTTTGCATTACTGATTACATCATTAGTTTCTGAATTAGTTCCATTGATCGGTTTATATTTTTGACTTTTAAAAATTCAAGTTGTCTTATTCCTGGCCAATTTACAATCCATCTTATTAGCTAAAGGACACTTTTTCATATGTACAAGAGCTGAAGTTTGGCCCGGGATATTTAGTCTGTGGAAAATTATTAAATGCAGATTGATAGAGTTTGGATGTGTTGTCCCTGCAAAACTCATATGGAAATCAGATCCCCAATGTGGCAATGTTGGGAGCTGTTTGAGTCATGGTGGTGGATCCCTCCTGAATGGATTAATGCTCTCCCTGGGGGAGGGAAGTCTGAGTGAGTTCTTGCTCTGTTAGTTCCCATGAGCGCTGGTTGTTTAACAGAGCCTGGCACCTCCTCTCTCTCTCTTTTGCTTTTTCTTGCCATGTGATCTTCTTGTACCACTGGCTGCCTGCTGCTTTCTGCTGTGATTAGAAGCAGCCTGAGGCTCACACCAGATGCAGCTGTCCCAGAATAGTAAGCCAAATAAACCTCTGTTCTTTATAAATTACCCAGTCTCAGGTATTCTGTTGTAGCAACACAAAACGGACTAATACACAGATCAACTGTTTGGAATTCTGTTTCTAGTGTCACTATGTGCTTCTACCTGATTTATAATAAGCTGAAAAAATGCCATGCCAGGTATCCTACTGATTCTTTTATGGGCTTCAATGGGACTGAAATGGTTCCCCCTAATTGCACATGGCAGTTTGATTCAGATATCAAGGAAAGTGGCATGGTTGGCATATCTCATCTATTCAACACCGTTCTCCGTAAATGAACACTCATAGGAGCATCTGAAATATAGAAGGAAGAGAATCTGAAAAACAGGAAGTTCTGGGTATAAATATTTATAGATATAATATAAAAATGTTTATCTACTTATTTATGTATGCAGTGCAACCCCTGATTCATGCCCCAAATCTTAGAAATCCAGATCTGGTGATGATCCTCATTGATTTATTCATTCATTCAGCAAATATTTGCATTCCTACCAAAGGTCAGGCTTTACATCCAGTGCTGTGGATTAAACAGTTAACACACCACCTGAATTTCCCACCTTAGTGGGATTTATATTCTGCGGTAAGACTGTCTTTCAGCTAGCTTGCAATGTCTAATATGTGCGGAGACCTTCCTTCTATGTTTCTCTTATGTTTTCTGGGGATTCTCATTGGGATCCTCAAAGTTGTCTTGCTTCTTTTTACCTTTTCCCAGTCTATTCTTACACTACTAGGGGCTTGCTGCCTTGGCTGCTTGTGGACCCACCATGATTTATCCAAGAGGAAGAGCACTCATTTCCTTTTGCTGACACACCATCTTTTTCTGTCTTGTTTCTTTATGTCCCATATTTTATGCTAGTCAAAAGGACACTTCCAGCTATTTTCTTTTTAACGCTACATCTTGTAGACTTCTTTCCCTATGACATTTCTTATAACGTATAATTGTGGGCTTTCTTCTGTTGTTTATTAAAGCCTTTTCTTAATCCCCTACCTGAAAAATCATCTTTTTTGCAACTAAAATATTTGTCTTGTATAACACTGACTACAAAGGGGACACAGTAACAATCAATAATTATTTTCAATCAGTCTATTGGTTGATTAGTCATTTCTTGCCTATTCCAGCTTTTTGCATGATGCCCTGTGTTAATAGGTTCTACAGACCTTGAGGGATAGAGTCTTCACTTGTGCTGGATCCATTGTAAGCCATCTTGGTCACAAAGAAGCTAATCTGATATCTCAGGGACAGCTTGGTACCTCAACTAAGAGTTCTGCTTCTCCATCTTTTATGAAAACATAACCATCTTATTAATGAGAATGTCTACCATTATCCTTATAATCTTCATAATCAAGTTGTGCTCCAGAAACTCTAAGTATTTTACAATGGCTGGAATAGAGTGTGAGGGAGAGCAATTAGACTGGTTGTATCAGTAGGGGCTTTTGATGAAGTTGAGTCTGGCTGGGAGTCTATACACTGAAAAGTGTTGTTCCCCAATGCCCTTTCCATGCCAGAGTCTACCGATCTCAATAGAAGAGGACTTTTCATAGCAAGTGAAGTAACAAATCACTGCTAAGATGTTACTTGTGTTATTTTCATTTCCTATTTAGGTATTTAAATTTCTCATTTAACCATTATGCTACTGATGTCAGAGGAGAAGGTCCGGGGAGGCTGAATAGCCAGCCTCAACCCATTCCATCCTCTTACCAGTTCTTGACTCTGCCATGGGAAGGAATTCAAGAGCGGAGTCACAGTAGAAAGTGAAAACTGATTTAATGTAACAGATAAGAAATACAGATTTCACAGAGAAAGTGTGGCCTAGCTCCAGAGACTGAGCAGGGCCCACACGAAGTTTAATACGAAAGTATTAAACACTTAAACACACTTAAAATTTAGTACAGAGTGCAGGCTGACTTAAGGGAGTGAGCAGCTGCTTGCTGAAAGTGTTTAACACAAAGAGAAAACATACACACCTCAGCCAGTGAAGTGGGAGTTGGCCCCAGGAGAGTGAGCAACAACCCTACTCTCTGCTGGGATTCCACTTTTATAGTTTTGCTATCTAATGCATATTCATGCTGTCTTATAAATATTCACTAAAGGGTTGGTTCCTAGTTATGTAACTTAGTCTTACACATGCTCAGTTGGTCTCTGTTCAGGGCATGTTCATTGGTCAAATCCTATCACATGCACCAGACATATTCAAGAATATTATGTGTTCTTTAGCACCTCCAGTGGAAGGCCATTCAAAGGATAAACTCCCTTCCACTGAGCATACTCAGTCACTGGCATTGTATAAGCCTGTATAAATTCCTTTCACTGAGCATGCTCAGCTACTGGATTTGGATAAGCCCACCCCTTGTGGTGTCAATCTCCCTATGCTGGTACCAAAAATTGGTCCAATAAGCAACAAGGTCAGGGCTTAGAGGAGGTGCTTGAGACCTTTGGGAGTGGTTTGAAACCCAGAGGTGTGTCCTGAAACCTGAACCCGTGGAAACTGGGTACCTCCTATCTCACTATTAGCAGAAAATACGTTTACTTTTCAGAAAACAAGTGGAATGTAATCATATATAGACAGCTAATGGAGTAGGAATGTGCACGTAGAGATGATAGACATTTTTTATTTCCATATTTAATGTGAATTATTCAGCATCTGAAGGCTTAACTTTAGCATTAAACTCACATATATCTGGACAAATAGGTAATCTATTAAAGAGAAACATCTTCAAATTATATGAATTCTTTGTTTGAAGGAGAAATACAGAGTCCCCTAACAAATAAAACAAAAACCTATCATTTTCCACTTCAGGAGCTGCAGAACTTTAACTCTATCCATTAAAGTGACTATATGTTAATAATCTTTATTATATTCTATTAAAGTGAGATCTTTAACTTTCAATATGTATCAAAATACTTTTACTTCTAAAGCCAGATCCTTATGTGTGTATATGTATGTATATATACATATATTTTATAAATAAATTTCATATAGGTTCAATACATTAATCACAGCTATACTTACTACCCTAGATAAATTGGTTATTCTCAGATGATGCTTGCTTTGAACTGGTATACTAGAAGTCAAAGTAATTTATCAATGGATATTTAATGTTACCCTTTGATGGAGTTTGGATGTATTGTCCTCCCAGAACTCATGTGGAAATTTGATCCCCAATGTGGCAGTGTCAGAAACTGATTGAGTCATGGGGGCAGATCCCTCATGAATGGATTAATGCTCTCACCAGGTGGGGGGATTAGTGAGAGAGTTTCTGATCTATTAGTTCCTGGGAGAGCTGGTTGTTTAAAAGACCCTGGCACTTCCCCCCTCTCTCTCTTGCTTCCTCTCGCCATGTGATCTGCTTGTACCTGCCAGCTGCCTGCTGCTTTCCGCCATGAGTAGAAGCAGCTTGAGGCCCGTGCCAGATGCAGCTGTCCCAGAATCGTAAGCCAAATAAACCTCTCTTCTTTATAAATTACCCAGTATCAGTTATTTCTGTTATAGCAACACAAAACGGACTAATACACCCTTTTAACATTATTTCTTATTTGCCTGTGATTTTGAAACTGACTTAAAAAACTTTCAGAAATAAAGTTTGTGATATGAACATTTATTCATTTTCTATTGTTTTCTCAGAATCAGAATAACTGATACTAAATTCATCTTTAGTTCTTAATTGAGATATTACCCTTTCCCAGCATTCTTGTCAATATGTAAAAGGTAGGATAGGAATTTTTTTCAAGAGGTATTTTCACTTAAAAAGAATAAATTCAGTTGTTGACATATGAATCTGGCAATGCCATTACCTCACCTGCTTCCTGCTATGGGGTTTCTGATCTGGGGACAGTCTGTCAGCTCTTTCACCATGAATAAGGATCCAGGGAACTGTTTCTATTCATCTCCTGCTGTAATAAATTACCACAAATTTAGTGGCTTAAAACAACACAATTTTATTCAGTTACAGTTCTGGAGGTTAGAAGTCTAAAATCGGTTATATGGAACTAAAAACATGTTGTCAGCAGGATTACTTCTGGAGAGGAGAAGCTGTTTCCCTGCCTTTTGCAGCTTTTGGAGGTTGCCCACTTTCCTTGGGTCATGATCCCCTTACAGCAACATTAGGCTGAGTCTTTATGCTGCCATCTCTGTTTCTCCTTGTTCTGCTTTCCACTTCCACTTAAAGGACCCTTGTGATTATGTTGAGCCCACCTGAATAATCTTCCTGTCTTAAGGTTATCTGATCTGCAACCTTAATTTCATCTGCACCCTTAATTCTCCTTTGCCGTGTGACCAAACATTCACAGATTCTAGGGATTAGGATGTAGATGTCTTTGGGGGACCAAAAATCTGCCAACCACGTACATTATTTCATTCAGAGTTTTAGGACACTTTCCCTCTGATGCTCTTATATGGATCCTGAAGTGATCCTTGGTACCACCCTTTTGGGGTCCATTGTTAGATCTTTAGGCACTAGATATCTTAATTACTTGTTGACCCACTGTTTTAGTCCGTTTGTGTTGCTTATAACAAAATACATGGAACTGGGTATTTTATAAAGAAAAACGACATTTATTGCTCACAGTTTCTGAGGCTGGGAAGTCCAAAGTCCATCTGGTGGTGGTGACGGTGACCCAGGGGTCTCACATTGCAAGATGGTGGAAGCAGAGAGAGCAGCAGAGCAGAGAAAGACAGACTTTCCTCTTCTTTTAAAGTCCTCAGAACCACACTCCTGATCCCCATTTTTAATCCGTTCACTACTGCACAGTCCTACAATCCAGTCACCTCTTTAAGGCTCTACCTTTCAATTACCATAATACGATCTCCCACCTTCTTAACAGTCAGTGGGGGCTAGGTTTCTAATACATAAAACTTGGGGAACACATTTCAAGCCTCAGGGAGTTTTGGGGGAACATAATTCAATCCACTATACCCACCTTTGTGTATCTTTCATGGCTCATTGTTGTTATGTTCTCACTGATTTCCTCAAGAGGAGTAGAAATAATTTCCTTTCATTGGTAGATGACAATTTTTTTCCACCATCTGTTATGGACTATTTTTTCTGCCCCAGATTCATGTTAAAACCTGCCCCACAATGTGATGGTGTTAGGGAGTGGGGCCTTTGGTAAGTAATTGGGATTAGATGAGGTCATAAATTTGGAGCCCTCATAAATGGGATTAGAGCCCTTATAAGATGAGACATGAGAGCTGGCTTGATCTTTCCATATGAAGATAAAAGGAGAAGTTAGCAATCTGCATCTTGGAAGAGGCCTCTCACTAGAATCAGAGCATA
This sequence comes from Galeopterus variegatus, assembly GCF_000696425.1. Classification (NCBI taxonomy): domain Eukaryota; kingdom Metazoa; phylum Chordata; class Mammalia; order Dermoptera; family Cynocephalidae; genus Galeopterus; species Galeopterus variegatus. The sequence goes on along the minus strand of NW_007726558.1, from coordinate 23,941 downwards.
CTGCCACCCTGATCTCAGAACTATGAGAAATCCAGAAATGTGAGAAATACATTTCTGTTGTTTCTAAGCCACCCAGTCAATGGTAATTTGTTATAGTAGCCTGAACTTATTAAGGCATCGTCATTTCCAAGTTGTCTCAGTTCTGTGCAGCCAGAATATCAGTTACATTGTTCTCTGGAGAAACTTGCTTTCCACTCAGTCTGTTGACTTCATTCCTATGGCATCTCTTACCACCGTTAGCCTTTATTATTTTTTACTGTAATGTTATTGAAAAATGCTCTAGCCAGAACCAGTTTTTTACATAATCAGGTAATCTGCCTGAAATCTGTCTGATTTTGGAGCAACTAATGTACTCCCTTGATTTCTGTTCATAGTCCTCGGGTCCCCCTAATCCCCATTTTGAGCCACCTGAGGCAGATGAACTATGCCTGAGCATGTCTTATGCTTTTTAGCATACATTTTTTCATTTATTCAACAAAGTATTATTGAGTGCCTCCTATGTGCCAGGCACTGTATCAGGTGGTAGGGATATAGCAGTGAGCAAGGCAGACAAAAATCTCTGTCCTCAAGGAGCTTTGAGTCTAGCAGCAGGTACAATTCATGGATACTGTCATATATTTGTATTTTCCTCCCAGAATAAATTCTGGGATATCCCAGGTCCAAGGTCCTGTTGATCTCCACTGGCAGCATCAGGACATAAAACAAAATAGGCATCTGGCAAAAAGAAACCACAGTCTTCACCTTGGAGAAAACAAAACAGCCTGTTTCTTGAACCAAGGTCTCTAATGGTATTAATATGAAGCACAGAAGAAGAATTTATTAACTTTGGGATAATGTAGAAGTCTTCCTTTTCCTGATGTGTAGTATTGCAGTATATTGAAATGGCCCGCCAAAGTCATTAAAACTTAGTCCTCATTGTAACTGTTGAGGGTGGGAAATCCTATTATGGTAGTTGAAAGGTGGGGCCTTGAAGTTTGGATTGTAGGACCGTGCTGTAGTGAATGGATTAATAATGGTAGTCATGAGCATGGTTCTGATGGCTTTAAAAGGAGAGCACATGAGAGTCTCTCTCTCTCTCTGCTCTGCCATTTTCACAATGTGATACCCTGCATCGAAGAAAGCTCTCATCAGGTGTGTTTCCTGGACTTTGGACTTCCCATTCTCTGAAACTGTAAGCAATATATTTTATTTTCTTACAAAGTACCTAATTCCAAGTATTTTCTTATAAGCAACAGAAATGGACTAATACAAGTGTATACCTATTTCCTCTGTCTGAACTCCATTGGTTCTCATTTTCTTCCAGGTCTTATTGTTTATCTTCTGCCTTGACTTATGAACCCCTTTCCCTTTTCCTTAGCCTTGTCTTACAACTCTCTCCATCTCACTCACTGATTCACACAGTGTCTATTGAGTGCCTACTATTATTGCTAGAGAGTAGTGTTGATGGCTACAGTTTACCTTGCTTCCTTTTACTTTTTCTTTTCTCTCATTCTTCATGCATCTCCTTGCCTCCTATTCTAACATACATGTACTGTGACTAGCAGTTCACTTCCATACAATCTCTCCCATTAGCATAGATTGGAACCCTTCCAGATACAAGTAGTCAGTCAAGGTGGTCGGAAATAAAAGACCACTCTTCCCTCGATCAAACCTAGCTGTCATCTGGGAAAACTGCATTTACAGAATTCCCAGGTAGTTAGTACGTGCTCCAGCATTTCTCTGTCCATGTTCTTCGTTATATTCTTGGACCTCTAGGAATCTAGTATTCAGCACACTGGCTGACACATAGGAAGTATTTGTGAAATAAATGAATGCTTTAATTAATTAATGATGTCCTGAAAGTCACAAATCTTATGACACAGTGCTACCATGGTACAATTCAGCTTAATTCTGTATTCATATATTTCCCAGTTATCCCCAGTAATGGTACAAATAGTTAATAGGCAGTTACCTTCTGTAAAGTTCCACATACTTTTTCAAATGAAAACAAAGCAAAAATTATAAACCACCAAAATTTATAGAATAAGAATTCTCAGTGAGTCCTACTGTAGTGTGAGTGCACATTCTAAATTGATATCATGGGTTGGTCAGTCTACAGCTGCACTCACAATTTCATATTCCGTGGTAGGTATATCTACAAAATGCTATAGAGTACCAAGAAGAGAGCAAATAAATCATGACTGAAAGCATGAACCCCCCAAATAATGGACAAATTTAACGGTAAGGATTTCGATATCTCAGAATTAAAGTAAAGCAATAAATGTTTCACACGTCTGTGCTAACTTTCAATCCTGAGCACAGTTTTTGCTTGTGTACCTATCACATTGTATTGAAATTATTTTTTGATGCATGTCTCTCCCAGGAGAATGTTTTTTCTCAAAACTGAAACCATCTCGTACATGGCTATACTGCATGTTACAGCACAAAGTTCCTGCCATATATAGCTTCACAAAATATAGCTGTTGTGCATCTCTACAAACATCATTAATACCACCAAATTACTTGAGCTGACATGTAATTAATATTTGCAGATGAATAACAGGTAACAAGCAGTAAATCAGTACTATTTTTACATGAGAAGCCAGAGTTCTCAAAGATGCCTAAATCTCCATCACAGTGATTCTTCATTTAACCTGTGTAGATGAAAATGGGTAAAGGGAAATTGCAGCTCCTTTTCTCTGTCGGAGGGCATCTTTTATTTGTTCTTTCCATTGCCTTCATCTTTCCCTCAGTGCTATTTCTTTGCTTGCTAGATGATCGCATCCAGCTTTCCTGTAAGCTGTTCTTACTTGGTTAGTTCAGTGTTGATGCTTCTTTCTACCCCATTTAGTTTTGGGACTTATTCCCTTTTAGAACATGCTGTGATCTCCCTCTAGTGGAGAAACTGTCATCTCAGAAAGAGAAAAAAACAGTGCACAGTCTAAAGTTAGGTTATGCTCTGTCATGCCTCCATATTTGTCCACCTTGTGAATTCCTGTTCCTCAGTCAAATTTCTGTACAGGTATTGCAGGGCGTATTAATCCATTTTCTGTTGTTTATCACCATTTACATGAAACGGGGTAATTTATAATGAAATCAAATTTATTTCTTACAGTTTTGGAAACTGGGAAGACCAAGGTCCAGGGAACACATCTGCTGCGGACCTTCTTCTAGGTGGTGACTGTATGGAGTCCCGTGGCAATGCAGGGTATCACATGATGAGAATGGCATGAGGAAAAGAGTTAACACGCTCTCTTGCCTTCCTTATAAAGCCATCAGAACCAGTGCCTGATAACCCATTAAACCATTAAGCCATCACTCCATGAATGGATTAGTCCATTCATGTGGGCATAGTCATCATTATCCAATCACCTGTTGAAGGCCCCACTTTTCAACACGGTCATAGTCTGATTTCCTACCCTCTTAACACTGTTATAATGGGGATCAAGTTTCCAATACATGAACTTTTGGGGGACACATTCAACCCATAGCATAGGGAAAGAAAAATAATTTTTTCTTCAACACTCATAAATTCTTAGTTGGAATCGACCCATATAACAAAAGACAGATTAACAAGAGAAAAACAGAAATTTATTAACATGTATGTTTCTTTTTTTCCTAATTTTTAAAAATTTATTTCTTGAATTGGAACATAATTGTTTATACATATTTATGGGGTACAGAGTAGACTATCAGTATTTGTGTACAGTATGTGATGATCAAATCAGTATTATTAGCATGTTCTTCTTTTCAAATCATAATTATTCTTTGTGTCCCTTACCTAAGTACTCTCTAACCTCATTCCCCCTCCCCCTTTCCCACCTCTGGAAGCTGTGGATTTGATTTCTCCTTCTGAAAGTCCAACATTTTATTGTGGTCTTTCCTTCCTTCCTCCCTTCCTCCCTTCCTCCCTACCTCTCAACCTCCCACTTGTGAGTGAGGACATGTGGTATTTCTCTTTCTGTGCCTGCCTTATTTCACTTAACATAATTTTCTCTAAGTCCATCCATGTTGCTGTGAAAGGCAGAATTTCATTCTTTTTTATGGCAGAGTAGTATTCCATTGTGTGTATATATATTACATTTTCCTTATCCAGTCATCCACTGATGGACATTTAGGTTGGTTCCATATCTTTGCTATTGTAAATAAAGCTGTGATGAACATTGGAGTGTAGGTATTCCTTCAACATGATGATCTCCACTCCTTTGGGTATATACCCAGAAGTGGGATTGCTGGGTTGTATAGTAGTTCAAACTGTAGTTGTTTGAGAAACCACCATACTGTTTTCCATAATGGCTGTACTAACTTACAATCCCACCAGCAATGTGTAAGGGTTCCCCTTTCCCCACATCCGTGCCAGGATTTGTTTTTCTCAGTCTTTTTAATAATAGCCAGTCTAGCTGGGGTGAGATGATATCTCAATGTGGTTTTGATTTGCATTTCCCTGATGATTACTGATGTTGAGAATTTTTTAATGTTTCTGTTGGCCATTTGTCTTCTCAGGAAAAATGTCTGTTTAGCTCCTTTGCCCATTTTTTAATTGGATTATTTGTTCTTTTACTATTGAGTTGTCTGAGTTCCTTGTATATTCTGGATACTAATCCCCTGCAGGATGCATAGTTTGCAAATATTTTCTCCTATTATGTCAGTTGTATTTCACTCTGTTGATTGTTTCCCTTGCTGTGAAGAAGCTTTTTAGTTTGATGTAGTCCCATTTGTTCATTTTTTTCTTTTGTTGCTTGTGTTTGTGGGTCTTATTCATACAGTTTTTGCCCAGTCCTACTTCCTGAAGTGTTTCTCCTATGTTTTCTTCAAGGAGTTTTATAGTTTCAGGTCTTATACTTAAGTCTTTAATCCATTTTGAGTTGGTTTTGGTATATAGTGAGAGGTACAGGTTTAATTTCATTCATCTGCATATGGATATCCAGTTTCCCCAGCACCATTTATTGAAGAGGCTGTCCTTTCCCCAGTGTATGTTCCTGGTGCTTTTGTTGAAAATCTATTGTCTGTAGGTACCTGGGTTGATTTCTGGGTTCCCTATTCTGTTCCATTGGTCTGAGTGTCTGTTTTCATGCCAGTACCATGCTGCTTTGATTACTACAGCTTTGTAGTACAGTTTGAAGTCAGGTAGCATAATGCCTCTGTATTTTTTTGGTTTTTTGTTTGCTTTTTGCTCAGCATTGCTTTGGCTATTTGGGGTCTTTTGTAGTTCCATATGAAATTTAGGATTGTTTTTTCTATTTCCGTGAAGAATGTCATTGGTATTTTGATGGGATTACATTGAATCTGTATATCACTTTGGGTAGTATGAATGTGTATATTTCATACATACATAGGAAACACCAAAGAGTTCTCAAAGACATGGCTTTGAATTCTAGTTTATATAGTGTCTTCACCAAAGAACAGTAAATTTTTAGAGAAGTGACAAGACAGAGTAAAGGACTTTGACTTTCTAGGGATGGCAACTTGTGGGAAGGCAAATAAATGGCAGATAAAGGCTAGTTAGTGAAGCTCGTTAATGCAAATTCCTCTGGTGCCATCTCCAGGCCTATAAAGGTGTAAAGTTGTCTTTAGTGGTTAACTTTGTTCTACCTGGTAGAAATAATAGGCAGGATATCTTATATCTTTGTAAATCTGTGTCCTGCTCTTAGGCAAATAGAGGGATGGCAGAGAGCTTTCCAGCACCTGCTTCTTCTGTTGTTTAAAATTTTGTTATTGAAACATATTGATCGTACATATTCATGGAGTACAGAGTTATATTTCAGTAGCACACATACAGTGTGCTGATCTATTCAGGATAAGAAACCTATTAATCATTGTAAAAATTTATCATTTCTTTGTGATGTGCACATTTAATTTCTTCTTTTCTACTCATTTGTTACATGAAGTAAAACATTGTTGATTAAAGATTTCTGGGTCAACTGTACACCAATCGGGCTTATTTTTCCTATATTGCTGTACTTTTTATCTCCATTAATTAACTTTTCACTATCCCTTGTTCCCCCTCCTCTATCCTGATTCCAGTAACCATAGTTCTTTTCTCCTTTTAGCAGTTCAGTTATTATTATTATTTATTTGTTTTTATTTATTTGATTGCTTATTTTGTTTTGTTCTCTTTTTTGTTTTTTAGCTCCCACTTATGAGTGAGAGCATGTGGTATTTGCCTATCTGTGCCTGGCTTATTTCACTAAACATAATTTTCTCCAAGTTCATTCTTTTTGCTGCAAATGGCGGAATTTCGTTTTTCTTTATGGCCGAGTAGTATTCCATTGCATATGTATGCCACATTGTCCTTATGCAGTCATCTGTTCATGGACATTTAGGTTGGTTCCATATCTTGGCTATTGAGAACAGAGTTGCAATAACCATGGGAGTGAAGATATCCCTTCAATATGATGCTTTTCATTCCTTTGGGTATATACCTAGTAGTGGGATTGCTGGGTCATATGGTAGTTCTATGTGTAGTTGTTTTAGAAACTGCTATACTGTTTTCCATATAATGGCTGTGCTAATTTACAGTCCCACCAACTATGTGTAAGGGTTCCGCTTTCTTCCCATCTTTACCAGCATTTTTTATTCTCAGTCTTTTTGATAATAGCCAGTCTAGCTGGGGTGAGATGATATCTCAACATGTTTTTGATTTGATGATTAGTGATGTTGAGAATTTTTTCATTTATCTGATGGCTATTTGTATGTCTTCCTTTGAGAAATGTCTATTCAGCTTGTTTGCCTATTTTTTAAATCAGGTTACTTATTTTTTTTACTATTGAGTTGTTTGAGTTCCTTGTATGTTCTGGATATTAATCTCTTGTAGGATACATAGTTTCCAGATATTTTCTCCCATTGTGTGGGTTGTCTTTTCACTCTTGATTGTTTCCTTTGCTGTGCAGAAGCTTTGTAGTTTGATATAATCCCATTTGTTTATATTTTTTCTTTTGTTGCTTGTGCTTTTGGGATCTTATTCATAATGTCTTTGCCCAGTCCTACTTCCTGAAGTGTTTCCCGTACGTTTTCTTCTAGGAGTTTTATAGTTTAGGTCTTCTATTAAAATATTTAATTTATATTGAGTTGATTTTGATATATCGTGAGAGGTACAGGTCTAGTTTTACTCATCTACATATGGATATCCAGTTTTCCCAGCTCCACTTAGTGAAGAGAGAGTCTTTTCACCATGTATGTTTCTAGTGCCTTTAGTAACGTCATTTGGCTGTGTGTGGGATTATTTCTGTTTTTTCTATTCTGTTCCATTGGTCCAAGTGTCTGTATTTATGCCAGTCCCATGTTTTTTTGGCTGCTATAGCTTTGTAGTGTAATTTGAAGTCAGGTGGTGTAATGCCTCCCGCTTAATTTTTTTTGCTCAGAATTGCTTTGACTATTCGAGGTTTTTAGTTGCTCCATATGAATGTTAGGAATGATTTTTCTGTTTGTGTGAAGAATGTCATTGGTATTTTGATGGGGATTGTGTTGAATCTGTAGATCCCTTTGGGTAGTATGGACATTTTCAGAACATTAATTCTACTGATTTGTGAGGATGGGATGTCTTTCCATTTTTTTGTGTCCTCTTTAATTTCTTTCATCAGTGTTTTGTAGTTTTCATTGTAGTGATCTTTGACCTCTTTGGTTAGATTTATTCCTAGGTATTTTAATTTTTTGGTAGCTATTGTAAATGGCCGTGGTTTCTTGATTTCTTTTTGTGCTATTTTTTGTTGGAGTATAGAAACACCACTGATTTTTGTATAATGATTTTATGTCTTGCGATTTTACTGTATTTGTTTGTCATCTCTAAGAGTTTTTTGGTGGAGTCTTTAGATTTTTCCATATATAAGATCATATCATACGCAAACAGGGACAATTTGACTTCCTCTTTTTCAATTTGGATGCCCTTTATTCCTTTCTCTTGCCTAATTGTTCTGACTAGAACTTCCAGTACTGTGTTAAATAGGAGTACTGAGAATGGGTATCATTGTCTGCCTTCAACTCAACAATCCTTTATATTTTGGGATGGCTTATTTTGGTCTCCCACAGTGTTGTATCTTCTGAAACCAAACCTCATCTTACCCAAAGCAGCTAATCACCTCCCCTTCTCCACCAGTTCTGTACTTTGCACTATTTTCATTATTGTGAATTTCCTGTTGTAATGTAATTACTTCTGGGCTTGTCTGTCATGCTTCACCTTGAGCTTCTTGAGTAGAGGGACTATTTCTTTTTTATTTTTCTTTTTAGGATTGTTGTAAACATCTGTAATAGAAGATTTACTATTTCAACCATTGTTAAACATATAATTCCATGGAATTAATTACATTCACAGTGCTGCGTGACCATCGCCTCTGTCTATGTTGAAAACTTTTTCGTCATCCTAAACATAAAATCTGCAGTCATTAAGCAATAACTTCCCTCTTTTTCTTTTCCCCAGTTTCTGGTAACCTCTGATCTACTTCTGTCTCTGAAATGATTTTTTTTTTTTAAATTTTATTTTTTCTTAATTGACCCATGATAATTGTATGTATTTATGGAGTACAGTGTGATATTTGGGTGCATTTATACAGTGTGCAATGATTATAACAGGGTAATTGGCCTGTTCACCACCTCAAACATTTGTCACATCTTCGTATTCGGATTATTGAAAATCCTACTACTACTAGCTACTTTAAGTTATGGAGTAATTCGTTGTTGACTGTAGTCTCCCTATAGTGCTATAGAACACTAGATCTTGTTCTTCCTTGATAGCTACAATTTTGTATCCATTGGCCATTCTCTTCCTATCTCCCCTCCCTTGAGCAGAGGGACTATTTCTTAATCTTAGTTGAGAATTTTGTATACATGCATATCCAGAATTTCCACAATCTTAATTTCATGGATATAACTGTGGGCCTTTATAACGTCCCCCTCCCTCTGAAACTCCTGGGAATGTCTGAAGTTTGGGACAGATACTGTTACCACCCAAGCAGCTGAATATTATTTAGAAATAAGGTGTGGTGAAGCTTTTTGTGCAGGGCCTTTGTTTTCAGCATTAACTTTAGTCCTTCCAAGGAGTCCCCTACCCAGTCCATTATCTGTTGTGAGGTCCCAGCTGGGTACTTGTATCTTTGGGTACCTTTTGGACATCATCTACTCACACCTCCTACATTTCTGAAAAGGCCAAGGAAGATCCTACAGTTTCTTGTCTCTGTTCCTTGTGTCCCTTTTCCCCACCTTCTTTTATCCTTTTGCTATGCAGAGTCCCTCTGTCCTAAGAAGTCTCCATTCCCCAGAAGTCGATTGTCTAACGACCCTCCTTTTTCTGGAAGTCCTCAGAATAGGGCCCACTCAGTGTATACTAGTTGTTTCAACTGTGGAGCCTTCTCCTAGTGGAGAAACTGCCATCCTAAGAAAATAAACTACAAAGCTAAGTCAGTCCTAAGATTTTATCAAACTGTAATTATTTGCACACTCCAAGTCTGTTCTTTACTCTGGTGCCCAAGATGCAGCCACTACCCTATGTCTGTCTGTACTCATCAGTCATTTGGGAGATCCTCCCACTCTGGAGCCCAACTGTGCACTTTGATAGTTGAATTGCCTCCTGCATAGACGAATTACCCCCTGCATAGACGAATTACCTGCTTTAATAGTTCTACCCATCCAGCCTCTGGCCAGGGTTCTAGACATGAGATCTGTGAATCCCATGGACTTACACTCAGAATTGAGATATAAGTAGAAAGTGACCCTAAGAGAAAGATAGAGTAGGGTTGCAAAATTTAGCAGGTAAAAACACAGGATGCCCAGTTAAATTTCAATTTTAGGTAAACAGATTTGGGACATAGTTATACTAAAAAAAAGTTAACCTATATTTCTATGAAATTCATATTTATCTGGACATCGTGTATTTTATCTGGCAACCTTAATCTGGTGGCAGGTCCTGTAGTACTGTATTGGTCTGTTTCTATTGATTATAAGAGAATACCTGAAACTGGGTAACTTACGAAGAAATGAAATTTATTTTTTTAGTTTGGAGGATGGGAAGTGTAAGGTCTAGGGAGCACATCTGGTGGGAGCCTTTTTCTTAGTGATGACTCTACAGCAATGCAGGGTGTCACATGGTGAGAATGTGCTGAGGAAGAGAGAACTAACTTACTCACTCTCCTTATGAAGCCAGCAGAACCACACCCATTATTCACAAGGCCACAGTCTTCACAATCTATCATTTCTTAAAGGCCTCACCTTTCAAATAGCATAATTGAATTTACCACCCTCTTAGCACTGTTACAATGGGAGTCAAACTTCATTGAGTTTTTAGGGTACATTCAGTCCACACCAAGGATCTTACCAGGTATGTTAAGGATTTATTTTTTAGTATAATAGCAATGAGAAACCACAGAGAGGTTTTAAATAAGGAGTTTTATGAATCAGGTTTTCATCTTCAAGTGGCCACCAAAGTAGTCTGCTGATCAAGCAAATTCAGTTTTGTACCTTATAGCACTGAGGATAGCCACTACGATGACAACATTGTCTCAGTAACCTCTCAGAAGGGGAAGATCAAAGTGGGGGTGTGTGTATTTATAAGGTTTTGGGAATATAGTTTAAAGCAAGGGGAGAGTGTGGTGTTGATAAGGCAGGTCTTTCATTGCTGGGGTCTGCAGATTATGATTGGATAAAGTTCATGATGTAAATTTTGTATTAAAATTATATCAAAGTTTGTGATATATTTTTTCAAGGGTTTTGAAGTATAACTTTGAAGGGTAAAAAGTTATTTGATAAGCCCATTTGAACAAGTTCCGAGAAGTGACTCTTTATCCAGATGATGGCTACTCGATAGTCATTATTCAGATAAATGGATTTCCAGGAAATTTCTGAAACAAAGCTATTTGCAACTTCCTCTTACTGGCAGGAATTTTTTGGATTACTAATTCAAGTTAGTGTGGAGTATCAAATAGTAAAGTCATATTAATTTAGACAGTAAATTGTGTGGCTGCCTTTGGTTTGAGTTCTCCTTGCCTTCTGGTGATTATTCTTCAGCCTGAGATGAGCTTCCCAAATTTTCTGTATTCATGGCATTCTTAGTTTCAATCTCAGTAATTTTCCATGGTGTCTCTAGTCCATAAGATGTACCTAGCATCTCCATTTATTAAGTAATTAAGTCCAACCAACTCAATAAGTATGCATGCCTATCCAAGTTAGTATCCATATTATTTTTATTAAAAATATTTTTATTTTATCATTAAAGGATACCACAACTTTTTTGGCTGAATATGCTTTAGAAACATTAATATTTTAAAGAGAATTATGGGTAGTGATGTCATCAAGAGGGTGGAATAGATGATTCCCATTGTCTCCCACAAATAAGCAATTTAAAACTATTAAAAAGCTAAGACTGCCAACCTGGAACCACTGGAAATGAATAAGAGACTACTACGCATAACTATATACAGACAAACTAGAAAACCTAGAAGAAATGGATAAATTCCTGGACACATACAATGTGCCAAAGTTGAATCATTAAGAACTAGAAAACCTAAACAGACAGATAATGAGTAATTAGATTGGAGCAGTAATAAAAAGTCTTCCAACAAAGAAAACCCCAAGACCAGATGGCTTCACTGCCTAATTCAACCAAACATTTAAAGAAGAACTAACACAAGTTCTTCTCAAATTCTTCCAAAAAATTGAGGAGGAGGCAATACTCCCAAATTCATTGTATAGGCTCGCATTAGAAAAAGACAACCAAAAAAAAGAAAACTACAGACCAGTATCCCTAATGAACACGGGTGGGAAGATCCTCAACAAAACACTAGCAAACAGAATCTAGCAACACATCAAAAAGATCATACACCATGATCAAGTGGGATTCATTCCAGGGATGCAAGGATGGTTCAACATATGCAAGTCCATAAACGTTATACATCATATCAACAGGATGATGTTGGGAAAAAAAACCACACAATCATTTTAGCAGACACAGAAAAAGCATTTGATAAAATCCAACACCCCTTCGTGATAAAAATACTCAGCAAATTCGGTATAGAAGGAAGGTACCTCAACACAGTAAAGGCCATCTATAACAAACCCACAGCTAATAACATACTGAATGGACAAAAATTGGAGGCTTTTCTTCAAGGATGTGGAACAAGACAAGGATGGCCACTTTCCCACTCTTATTCAACATAGTGCTGGAAGACCAGGCAAAGGAACAAAAATACTGTTATTGAAAAAACAAAAAAAAAAACAACAAAAAAACCCTACCTATGCAGTGTTTTGACACGAATATATAAGACTTCAATAAAATTCACCCAAGTACAAATATTAATGATTAAATTTCCAATCTTTTCCAATTTAAATAATGCAAAATAATATATGGATTGCCAGTCAATTAGCATAACATTCCTGAATAAAATCTATGTCTATTCTATGGCAACTGACCAGATTATCTAGCTGTGCCCATATATTCTTTAAATTTCTTACAAGGTTAATCGAGCCTCTATTTAGGAAGTATTTATTTTTTTAAATTTTATCTTTTATTTCTAATTATGCCAAAATATACATAACCTGAAATTTATTCCTAATCATTTTTTTGTTTATATTTTCCATCTTGCCTACCCCCTAGATAGCAACCACCATTCTATTTTCTGTCTCTGTGAACTTGACTACTCCAGGTGCCTCATATAAATGGAATCATATAGTATTTGCCTCTTGTGACAGGCTTGTTTTACTTCTTATAACATTCTCAAGGTTCATCCATGTTGTAGCATGTGTTAGAAATTCCTTCCTTTTTTTGGTTGGATAATATTACATTGTATGTATATACCACATTGTGTTTATCCATTCATCTGTGAGTGGACACTAGGTTGCTTTCACCTTTTGGCTATTGTGAATAATGCTGCTGTAAAAATGAATGTACAAATATCTCTTTGAGGTGCTGCTTTCACTTCTTTTAGGTATATATCCAGAAGTGGAATTGCTGGATCTTATGGTAATTCTATTTTTAGTTTATTGAGGAACCATTATGCTATTTTCCATAGCAATGTATTTTCCACCAACAGTATACAGGGTACCAATTTCTCCACATCCTCATCAACGCTTGTTTTCCATTTATGGTTTTTTGTTTTGTTATTTTGATAAGTAGCCACCCTAATGAGTGTTAAATGGTATCTCAATATGATTTTGTTATGCATTCCCTAGTGATTAGTGATGTTGAGCATCTTTTCATATGCTTATTGGCCATTTATATATCATCTTTTGAGAAATGTCTGATCGAGTCCGTTTTTTAATCAGGTCGTCTGTTTTTTTGCTGTTGAGTTTTAAGTGTTTTTTTTATATGTTTTAGATATTAACTCCACATCATATATATATATATATATATATAT
>NW_007726558.1:0-10597 GCF_000696425.1 Galeopterus variegatus | reverse complement strand
TTATATGTTTTAGATATTATCTCCACATCATATATATATATATATATATATATATATATGATTTATAAATATTTTCTCTCATTTCATAGGATGCCTTTTCACTCTGAGATTGTGTTCTTTTATACACAGAGATTTTCAATTTTGATTTAGTACAATTTTGAAAAATTTTTTTCCTGTACTTTTGGTGTCATATCCAAGAAATCATTGCCAAATACGATGTCAAGAAGATTTTTTTCCAAATTCTTTTTTTCTAAGGGTTTTATAGATTTAGCTCTTTCATTTAGTTCTTTGATCCATTTTGAGTTAATTTTTGTATATGATGTAAGGTAACGGTCCAATATCATTCTTTTGTATGTGGATATCCAGTTTTCCCAGCATCATTTGTTAAAAAGAATGATCTTAGTACCATTGCTGAAAATCATTTCACCATATATGTGAGGGTTTATTTCTGGGCTCTCTATTCTATCGGTCTGTATGTCTGTCTTTTTTTAAAAAGTTTTTATTGAATCATAATTGATTATACATACTTTTGGGGGTCAATGTTGTCACATGTTGATCAAATCAATATTATTAGCATATATATTGTTACAAACTGTAATTATTCTTTATGCCCCTTGTCTAATCTCTCCCCATCCCCCTTTTCCTCCCCCTCCCACTCCTAATTACCCCAGATTTCTTCTCCCCTGAAAGGGTAATGGTTACTCTATTGATTTGTTGCCTAGGTGATCTGTCCAATGCTGAGAGGTGTGTTCAGGTCCCCCAATGTTATCGTAGAGCAGATGCTTCTTCTGTCACTCTGGAATGGGCTTTGTGGAGAGAGACATCTTCTTTTCCTTGGTCTTCACTGGTGACTCTCCTTGTGTCAATGCACTCCAGTGGCTGGCAGACCATCTGCATGGTGGTTGTGGCGTCTAGCTGCTTTTGCATCAGCCGTGGTTATTGTGGTGTCCGTGGTGGGCCACCCACATGGAGGTGATGTTTTTGGCATGTTCCTTACCTAGTTGCTGGTGGTGTTGTCAGTGTGCCTGGTTATGGGAGGGGGTCCAATCCCCTGGCTCCATACATCAGGACCCCAGGCAGGCTCCGTGGCACCGGTCGTGTGCCTGGTTCTGGGCAGAGTGTCTGGTCTCCAGATCCATGCCTTAGGACCCCGGGCAGGCCCTGTAGCACTGGTGGTGTTCCTGGTTGTAGGAGAAGGGTCTGGTCCCTAGCTGCATGCCTCAGGACCCCGGGTGGACCCTGTGGCGCTGGTGGTGTGCCTGGTTCTGGAGTGTATGTCTGTCTTTATGCCAGTACCACACTGTTTTGATTACTATAGCTTTGTCTAAGACAAAATGAACTGGTTAATTAAGGGGATAATTTTATTAGGTTATTGCAATAGGGAGAGACTTCATTATTGAGGAACATTTCAAAGAAGAAGGAACTTGGAGGTTTTATAGAAGCAGGTAAACAAGGGAGTCATCGTGAGGTTTACATAAGTCATGAGGAAGGATGGAGATGTGTCCTGTATGCAAGGGCAGTATAGTTCTTGGAAATTATTTGTTGTTTCTCAGGACACAAAATGATGGGGGAACCTCTTAGTCATCGCTCTTTCATTGGACCATAGGGTTCAGGTAAAGTTCAACATTGTTAAGTAAACTCCTTTTCTTTGCCTGAACAGAAAATGATTCATTTTTTATTTTCCTATTTAGATGTTTAAGAAAAAAAAACCCTGCTCTTGTTTAAGTACTTTTTTTTTTTCAGTATCTCTCCATTTTTTTTCCAACCAAATGCATTAAAAATATAACTAATGGTGTACTCAAATTACTATGTGCCTTTCAAAATAATAGTCTGAGACTCAGTAGACAGTATTTTAAATGTGTTTAGGGAGCAGTAGGTTTGCAGTATAAAATTTTTACTAAAACTCTCCATATTTATAATTAAAAAATTTCACACATAATGATGCTTATGTCTACTCTCTGCAGGACAAAATTTATAATTCTTTCACATAGTTCTGTATATTTAACAGTTTCTTGAGGTTTTAAACAAACCATTCCTAAAAAGACTGGCTTCAAATTCTTCTCATCCTAAATATTAAAGTTCTATTTTTTTCTACTCTAGAATCATTGAAACAACTGTCTTACTATCAGGAGTGGGCTGCTGTATTTTCTATTAAAGACATACTTACTAACACTATGGAATCATACTCTTTTCTTACAGCTGTCTCCTTTAAATTGTTCTTGAATTTTGCCTTGTATTTTAAGGATTACTTTTAGGCTTCTCTCAGTCAGTTCTTCTCTCATTCTTCACAGCAAAGTCAACAGCTTGTGTCTTTTGGGCTTTTCCTCCGTTTTTTTAGTGAGGTGCAATTAATATAGAGAAATACACAGATCTTAAATGTCCGTTTTAGTGGGAACTTTAAAAAAAGTTGTCTATTCATGCACAAATCTCAATGAATTTTCATAAGGTAAACAAACCTGTGTAACCAGCACTTAGATTAAGATCCAGAACATTATCTGTACCCCAGAAGTTTCCTTATGACCCTTCCAGTCACAACCCCACCAAAAGTTAACCATTGTTATGACTTCAAACAGTATAGATTAGTTTTTCTTATTTTTTTATGTAAATAGAATCATGCACTCTTTTGCACTTGGCTTCTTTCATTCAACATTAAGCTTGTGAGATTCATCCTTGTCATCCAGGTTGTAGTTAGCTTATTTTCAGTGCTGTATAATATTCTAAGGCATTAACATACCATATTGTAGATATATTTAGGAGTGGATTTGCTGGGTCACAAGATATGCATAAATTGAGCTTTAAAAACTTTATTGCAATTTTTTACATATTTTTACATATCATAAAATTGCTGATCTCAAGTGTATAATTCAATAATTCTTACTAACTTTACCAAATGGTGTACCCATGCTGTAAATTTTTTGTAGAACATTCTCATAACCCTAATAAGATCTCTCAAGTGCATTTACAGTTAATTCTTGTTCCTACCTCCAGCAGCAGGCCACTGGTAATCTACTATCTCTGTAAATTTGCCTTTTCTGGATATTTCATAAAAGTGGAATCATATGATATGTGGTCTCTTGTGTCTGGGTTCTTTCACTTAGTGTGATGTTTTCATCAGTAGTTCATTTTTTTAATTGCTGAATAGTATTCTCAACAATAGTATCAAAGATGGTTATACCACCTCTTGTCTTTCCTTTTATGAATTGATGAATATTTGGATTGTTTCTAGTTTTTTGGATTATTAGTTTGAATAACAGTGTTATGAATATTTGTGTCTAAGTCTTTGTATGGACATATATTTTCATTTCTTTTCAATAGGTACCTATGAGTAAAAATTGCTGGGTTGTTAG
Organism: Galeopterus variegatus; assembly: GCF_000696425.1. Classification (NCBI taxonomy): domain Eukaryota; kingdom Metazoa; phylum Chordata; class Mammalia; order Dermoptera; family Cynocephalidae; genus Galeopterus; species Galeopterus variegatus. The sequence continues at coordinate 7,250 of NW_007726558.1, read as the reverse complement.
TAAGTTTATGTTTAACTTATTGAGAAACTGCAAAACTGTGTTTCAGAGTGGCTGCACTGTTTAACATTCCCACCATTAATACATGAGAGTTCTTGTTTCTTTACATCCTCATTAACATTTATTGTCTGTCTTATATTTATTATAGCCATTAAAGTAGATCTGAAATGGTATTTCATTGTGGTTTAAATTTGCATTTCTCTAAAGACTAATGGTGTTGAACATTTTTTCAAGTATAGCCATGCATCATGTAACAATGGGGATATGCTCTGAGAAATATGTTGTTAGGTGATTTTTTCATTGTGTGAACATCATAGAGTGTACTTACAGAAACATAGATGGTATAGCCTATTACACACCTAGGCTATATGGTATAGCCATTATAATCTTATGGGACCACTGTTTTATGTGTGGTCTGTCATTGACCAAAGTGTACTTATGTGGCGTATGACTGTTCTTATTAGCCATTTGTATATCTTTTTTGTTGAAATATCTGCTCATATCTTTTGCCCATTTTTGATTGGGATGTTTATATTCTTGTTATAGAGTTTGAAAGTTTCTAAATTCTGGTTAGAAGTCCTTTATTGGATAGGTATTATCCAAATATTTTCTCACGTTCTATTGCTTGTATTTTCATTTTCTTAATAATGGTCCCTTCTGAAGTGCAAAAGTTTGGAATTTTAATGAGGTCTAACTTATCATTTTTTTCTCTTATGAACCTTGTTCTTGGTGTCATATCAAAGGAATCTTTGTTTAACCTAAGGTCTCAAAGATTTTCTCCTATGTTTCATATAAAAAAAGTTTCATCATTTAACCCATTTATTTAGGTCTTTGATCCATCTTGAGTTAATTTTTGTGTATGGCATGAGTTAAGGGTCTAAGTTCATCTTTTTGCAGTTGGATATCCCATTGGCCCAGCACCATTCCTTGAACAAATTTCCTTTTCCCACTGAATTGCTTTGGCAACTTTGCCAAAACTTAATTAATTCTGAATATAAGGATTTATTTCTGGACTCTAATTCTGTTCTACTGATTTATATGTCTATCCATATGCCAGTATTACACTATCTTCATAACTGTAACTTTATAATAGGTTTTGAAATCTAGATGTGAATGTCCTCCATATTTTTTCTGCTTTTTCAAAATTGTTTTGGCCATTCTAGGTGTTTTGCATTTCCATTTTAATTTAAGGTTCTTCTTGTCAAATACTGCAAAAAAAAAAAAAGCATGTTAGAATTTTGATGAGGATTGTACTGAATGTGTAAATTAATTTTAGGGAGAATTGCCATCTTAATAATTGAGTCTTCCAGTTCTTGAAAATGGAACCTTTCTCCATTTATTTAGAACAGCTTTAATTTCCTTCTGCAGAGTTTTGTAATTTTCGGTGTACAAGTCTTGCACTCTTTTTGTTATATTTACTACTAAATATTTCATTATTTTTTATTCTACCATGAGTTTGCATTATTAATTTCATTTCCGTATTGTTTATCACTCATATAGAGAGATACAATTAATTTTTGTATGTTGATCTTGTTTCCTGTGACCTTGCTGAACTCATTTATTAGTTTTAATAGAAACCTAATTGATTTCTTAGGATTGTTTACGATTGTCTATGTACAGAGTTGTCTTTGTACAGGACCATGTTATTTGAGAAGAAAATGGTTTTACTTCTTCCTTTTCAGTCTGATGTCTTTTATTTATTTTTTTGCCTGATTGCACTGGCTAGTACCTCTCATACTATAGTAGAGGAAAGAGTGGACATCCCTGCCTTGTTTCTATTCTTAGGAGGAAAGTATTTATTGTTTTACCATTATGTCCTATAGTAGGTTGAGAAAGTTTCCTTCTAATCTAAGTTTGTTAGTAGTTTTTACCATAAATGGATGTTCGCTTATGTCCAATGCAGAGATGACATTGTGGTTTTGCCCTTTATTCTGTGAATGTGGTTTACAGCAATCCCCCCTTGCTATAATTTGGATGTTTGTCCCCTCCAAAACTTCATGTTGAAATTCGATCCCCAAGGTGGCAGTGTTGGGAGTTGTTTGGATCATGGGAGCAGATCCCTTAAGAATAGATTAATGCCTTCCTTTCAGGGTGAGTTTTCACTGTATTAGTTCCCATGAGAGCTGGTTGTTACAAATAGCCTGGCACCTCTCCTCCCACTCTCTTGCTTCTTCCCTTGCCATATGATCTCTTTTTACATGGCTGCCCCTGCAATTGCAGTCCCAGAGGCTTAGGAGAACAGAATTGTTTCAGGGAAAAGGCCTGGGTGCCACTGCCTTGTGTCTCCTTGAATGCTGCTCACCACATCCTGGTTGTTCCAATTGGAGTAGCCGTGGCTCAAGTATCTCCAGGTATGGCTAGGGTCACTGCTCTGAAGGGTGCAAGCTGTGAGCTTTAGCAGCATCTACATATACGTGGGGATAATTCTGCAGGTGTGCATAATGCAAGAGTGGTGGGGCATAGGGGCTTCCATGTCGATTTCAGAAGATGTATAAAAAAGGCTGGGAGCCCAGGCAAAAACCTGCCACGAAGGTGGAACCTCCACAGAGCATTCCCACTGAGTCAATGCCTGATAGACCTGTGGGAGCTCGGCCAACTCTGGGTTTCCACAATGCAGAGCCATTGGCACCATGAAATACCTGCCTAGAAAAGCCTCAGGAATCAGAGTAGCCATGTGGTCTGCACCCAGCAGAGCCATGGGGGTAGGGCTGCCATGGGCCATAGGGGCCCATCCTTGACCCTAGTGTGTCCAGGAAGTGGTACTTGTAATAAAAAATTATTCTGGGGCTTTAAAATTTAATGTGTACCCTGCTGCGTTTCAGACTTACTTTGGGCTGGTCACTCCTTTCTTTTAGTCCATTTCTTTCTTTTGGAATGGGAATGTCTACACAATGTCTCCTCCACCTTTTTATCTTAGAGATAGATAACTTGTTTTTGACTTTACAGGCTCACCAACTGGAAGGAGCTTTCCTTGAGTCTCTGATGAGGCTTTGGACTTTTAATTTGGTGCTGGAACAAGCTAAGACCTTTGGGACTATTGGGAAATGGTGATTGTATTTATATGTGCAAAGGACATGAGTTTTGTGGGGCCATAGGTGGGATGCTATCATTTAGATGTCTGTTCCCTCCAAAACTCATGTTGAAATTTGATCCCCAAGGGGACAGTGTTGGGAGGTGGGTCCTACTGGGAGGTGTTTGGGTCATGGGGGAAGATCCCGTATGAAGATTAATGCTTCCCTTTGGTGTGAGTGAGTTTTCACTCTTAGTTCTCATGAGAGTCGGTTGTTACAAAGAACCTGGCACCTCCCCTGCCTCTTTCTTGCTTTTTCTCTCACCATGTGATCTCTTCATACATGCCATCTCTGCTTCAGTGGGAGCAGCCTGAGTCCCTTGCCACAAGTATCTTCTGTATCTTCTCTCTTTTTTCTTGTATATTCTAGGTAAGGATCTGTTGATTTTGTTGATCTTTTTAAAGAAGTATTTTTATTTATTTATTTATTTTTAATCTATCTGTTTATTTATTTTGGTGGCTGGCTGGTATAGGGATAGAACCCTGGACCTTGGTGTTATCAGCACCACACTCTAATCAACTGAGCTAACCAGCCAACCCTATCCCCTTCATTTATCTAGTTGCCAGTTGGCCAGTAAGGAGATCCCAACCCTTGACTCTGGTGTTACAAGGCCATGCTCTAACCAACTGAGCTAACTGGCCAGCCTCAAAGAACTGACTTGTGATTTCATGGATTTTCTCTTATTTTTTTATTTTTTCTATGTTATTAATATCTGTTCTAATATTTATTATTTTCTTCATTCAGCCTGATTCAGTTTGATTTGCTCTTCTTTTTCTGGATTTTTAAGGTGAATTTCTAGATTGTTGATTTCAGATTTTTCTTCTTTTCTAAAGAAGTATTTAAAGCTATGCACATTCCTCTAAGCACAAATTTAGCAGCTTCCCATAAATGTTTATATGTTGTATTTTAATCTTCTTTCAGATCAAAATATTTTCTAATTTTCCTTATGATTTCTTTTTGATCCATGAGTTACTTAGAAATGTTATTTAATTTCCAAGTATTTATGGGTTTCCCAAATTTCCTACTGTTCTTTCTTGAAATTTTATTCCACGGTAGTCATAGAATACACTGTGTATGATTTAAATTTTATTAAATTTATTAATACTGATTTTATGGCTTATCTTGGAAAATATTCCATGTGTGCTTGAAAAGAATATGTGGTCTGCTATTACTGGGTGTATTGTTCTGTGGATGTCTGTGAGGTCAAGTTGGTTGATAGTGTTGTTCGAGTTTTTTATATCCTTGTTGATTTTCTGTCTAGTTATTTCATCAATTGCCAAGAATGAAGTACTGAATTCACCAGCTGTTATAATTGAATTGTCTATTTCTCACTGTAACTCAGTTTTAGTTTCTTGTATACTGAGGCTTTGTGGTTAGCTGCATATATGTTTATAATTGTTATCTGTTCCTGGTGAATTGACCCTTTTATCATTATGAAATGTCCCATTTTGTCTCCAGTAACAATTTTTGTCTTAAAGGCTGTGTTGTCTGATATTAGCATAACCACCCCAGCTCTCTGTGGTTGCTGTTTGCATGGTATATCTTTACCTGTGCTTTGACTTTAAACCTATTTGTGCCTTTGCATCTAAAATGTGTCTCCTGTATACAGCACATAGTTGGATCTTAGCTTTTTTAACCTGTTCTGCCAGTCTCTGCCTTTTGTATTTAATTCATTTACATTTAATTTAATTACTGACAAGGTAGATTGTATGCCTACCATTTTCTTCCAAGTAAAGGTAACGCCAGATCTTAGTGTCTGTCAAATGTTTAACATAACATTTCTCAATGAATTCTGTTACACCCTGAGTGCTTTTGGCTAGGTTATCTAGCTATCTGACCTTGGACACACTATTTAATATCTCCAAGCCTTATCTCCATTCATAATATGGAAAACACAGTAGTGCCCATCTCACAGAGCTGTTATGAGGATTAAATGACATTTTACATGGAAAACATCTGCAATAAATGGAAGGGTTTTTTAAAATTTTTTTTAAAGTTGTTGATATCACCACCATTATCATCTTTATGATTGCATGTTTCATTTCATTTTCCAATTTTAGACTGTGATTTTTATTTCAGAACTACAGAAATAAGTGCCAGATTTGGTCACCCTTTATAGGATTTAGCCCCATTTTTTCTCAATGCCTATGCCATTGCTTATTAAAAGTTTCTAAATATGTTATATTTATAATCTATTATCCTATGAAGCTTGTACTGATTTTTAATCATTTTCATCTGGTCCTGATTTAAGTTAGGTAATTCAGTGAGAATTTATAACTTAAAGTATTCAGTAATAGTCACATTCAAAAGCATAGTTAGTTTACATTTCAGGTTTTCTCTGTTTTTAGTTTTGGTTAATGCTCTTAGAGTTCCTCTGTGGTATACAAGGTGATCAAAAAAGTTGCTTCTTCCAAATAAATTGTCAGAAACTTTGAGTTACACCCATTAACTTCTATTTTACCAGTAGGCTTTCAGGAAGCAGTACTATGAGCCAGTCAAGACTTTTCATTATAGGAATATTGTGAACTCTAATTATATGTAGTGTTCAAAGCTTAATTCATGGATTAACAATTGTAACTGAAGTTCTGTGTTCTGGTACCTAAATTCAATGTTTATTATTATTATTATTTTTTATTGTATATATTTAAGGTGTACAACATGTTTTGATATACATGTACATAGTGAAGTGATTACTACAGTCAAGTCATTTAACATATTCGTTATCTCATGTAGTTACCTTTCTTTTTTGTTTTTGTTTTTGTTTCATTTTTGTAGTAAGAGTACCTAAAATCTACTCTCTTAGCAAATTTTACTTAGTACTAAAGTTAGTACTAGTTAGTAATATTGTATTGAATACTAAAGTAGTCCTCATGCTGTACATTAGACATTTAGACTTATTTATCCAAGATAACTGCATGTTTGTACTCTTTAACCTGTTTTTCCCCATTTTCCCCATCTTACACCACTGGTCCACCTTTCTACTCTTTGTTTCTATGTATTTACTTTTTCTTTTTTTTTAATATCAAACTAAAAAGCTTCTGCACAACAAAGGAAACAATCAACAGAATGCAAAGAAAGCAATGGAGTGGGAGAAAATATTTGCAAATTATATATCAGATGAGGGATCAATATCCAAAATATATAAAAACCTCATACAGCTCAATAGGCCAAAACCAAATAACCCAATTAAAAAATGGGCAAATGACTTGAATAGCCATTTCTCCAAAGAAAACATTAAAATGGCTAACAGGTGTATAGAAAGGTGCTCAACATCATCAGGGAAATGCAAATCAAAATAACAATGTGATATCACCAACACCTGTTTGTATGGCTATTATCAAAAAGATAAGAGATAACAAGTGTTGGTGAGGGTGTGGAGAGAAGGCAGCCCTTCTGTATTGTTTGGAAATGTAGACTTGTGTAGCCATTGTAGAAAACAGTATGGAGGTTCTTAAAGCAATTAAAATAGAACTACCTTATGACCCAGCACTTCCTCTTCTGGGTATATATCCAACTAAAGTGAAATCACCACCTCATAAAGATACCTGCACACTCATGTTCCTTGCAGTATTATTCACAGTAGCCAAGACTTGGAAATAACCTAAGTTTCCATTGATGGATGAGTAGATAAAGAACTTGTGGTACGTGTACACACACACACACACACACACACACACACACACACACACACACAGGGGAATATTATTCAGCCTTTAAAATGAAGGCCATCTGCCATTTGTGACAACATGAATGAACCTGGAGAAAATTATGCTAAGTGAAATAAGCCAGAAAAAGAAAGAAAAATACTGCATGATCTCACTTATGTGTGGAATCTAAAAAGAAAAAGAAAAAATTAATGCTTTTTGATTAAGTCAGTATGATAGAAGTTCCCAGGTATAGAACTTTAAATTAGCAGCATATTTCTATGTATTTAAAAACCATTTTTTTCCTTTAGTTTGGAATCAGAATTTTTAGATGTTAAAATAAAGTTTATAACAATTTTTATTCTTTTTATGAGAGAGGTATGTGTCTTTCGGGTTTATTTACCTGTTACCAGAAATATCCGTAGTTCACTGCAAACTATCTTTTAGAAAGATTTAGATTAAACTGCTAGCAGGTTTTAAAGAATACATAACTCGGGCCGGCCCGGTGGCGCACTGGATAGTGCGCCGCTTGGGAAGC
>NW_007726557.1:658201-658763 GCF_000696425.1 Galeopterus variegatus | reverse complement strand
TACCCTATTACTGAGGCATAGCCTCTCTGAATATTATTCATACAAAGACAGTGCCATTAAATGGGTTACTATAATGGGAATTATTAATCTTCAGAATCTTATAAATAGCAGGAATCACAGTCTAGTCTCTGAACCAAATTACTGTGAACATTTTTGCGCAGTGGGGGAGGGGTTTTCTGTCAGACATAATTGAACTTGCTACCTAGGGGATAGAATTAAGCTCACTGCAGAGGAAAAAGAAACACGCCTGTTCCTTAGGGCTTAGCAGCTGCAGTCATCTCTGCCCAACACAGTCTTCCTGCAGAGATCCACGCACTGGACCCAGCTTCCTTCCAGGTGCATCTCTGTTCTGATGCATCTCATGGGCACAGTCCCTCACTGCCCTTTATGCAGTGGCAGCGTCCTCAACACTCCTGTCCCATTCATCTCTACGGCATCCAGCACCACTCGATGGAGCACATATGTACTTGTCTGTTAACTCGTTATCTGTCCTTCCCATGAGACCATAAGCTCCTTGAGAGCAGGGCTTTGGTAGGTGTTGGTGAACACTGCATCCCTGTGC
>NW_007726557.1:652751-657373 GCF_000696425.1 Galeopterus variegatus | reverse complement strand
CTTGCCTCTTTCCTTCCTGCCATCTCCTCCCTCCATGACCTGTGTGAATAGCCATGGCATCGCTAATGAAAGTGAAATGGCCACCATCCTCCACGGCAGTCACGACCCCCAACAAGGTCTCCACCTGGCCTGGGGTGGAACTTTCTTCCCAGTCCTCAGTTTCTTCCTGTGTCCGAGCAATAGCAGCTGCTCCTGGCACTCATTATTTCTGTGTCCTGGGTGTGCTGTCGTGACTTTTTAAGAGATAAACGCCTTTTTCTAGTTAACGATTCTTTATACTAAATTTTCCCGTTCAGATCACCGGGGTGGTTTCTGTCTCCTGACTGGAACCTGACAATACGGAATTGGTCCAGGAGATGGACCTTCAAAGATGGAATTTGGGGTGCCTCCCACCCATGTGGATTCGGGAGCTGGTGACGGCACGAAGCTGCTGCCTCTGACTGGTCGAAATGAAGCACTGGGAGCCCAAGCGGCTGCTGCCTGTCACCACACGGTGACAAGGGTGACCGCCAGGACGCAGGGCGGATGGGTCACTCCCCCACACTCTGAGCCCGCTCCTCGCACTCGGCTCCAGTCCCCTGAGAGGCAGAGACGGCCCGGATGGCCCCACAGGACCCCTCACCTCCTGCACCTACAGGACAGGTGCTGCTGCAAACCAGACACAGAGCATCATAATGCACCTGCATAGCCAGTGTCACCTGCACTCACACCCTTGCCGGTGTCCTCACCTGAGAGCCCAGACACGGTAAAAAAGACGGGACCCCGAGGCTGGGAAGGAGCCGCCACCTGGACTCAAAGGGCACTGCCGCCCCAACCCTGCGTCACGGGGAGCAGAGGCAGGGCTGTGAGAAGCCCCGCATGGGTGCCCATGGGGTCCTGGGGACAGGCGGCCATCCTCAGGGACCACCACAGCCACCTCTTGTTGCCAAGAGACCTATGACTAGTGCCAAATGTTGGGGTCAGGTACACAGTGTGACCCAGGAGGAAACAGCTTGTATGGGGGTGGGGACTTCTCCCCTGTCATGGACCAAACAGTGAGCACTCCGGCCCCACCGTCTTCCTGCTCCTGCTTCTCTCACTTCTGTCACAGTGTCATCAGCGTGTGTGTGTTTTATAACCCTTTAAAATTGCTGAAACCATTCTCAGCTCACAGCTGCACAGAAAGTAGGCTCCAGGCCGAATTTGGCCCTCATGCCACAGGCCGCCGATCCCTGGCTTATACACCACCAGAATTCAGAGATTTTTCACATACGTGTTGACAGAAACCTGGGGAATGTGTGTGGCAGTGGACCACAGGGTGTGACGAGGAAGCTGAGGCAGGGCCGGGGTCAGTGGCATTGCTCTCATTGGCAGTGCAGGCCACACAGGATTCGCTCCAGCCTGTGCGGGTTGTGGCCATGGCCACAGCTGACCACTCACTCGCCCGCCAGCAACTGAAGCGTGGGTGTCCCAGGGTCTGCAGTTATGACTCTGAGGAGCCAGGGCTTCCCTGGCATGATGTGAAGAGAGAATCCAAAGGTTCAGGGATGGACAAGGGATTGCTGGACTGATTCACCAAATCACACTGCACCCACATCCCGCGTACGCTCTCCAGTGGGGCAGGAAAACCCCCAAACGAGGGGTGCCCTGGCATCCCGAAATGTTGTCGCTGCTCTGCGTCACGGTCCAGCAGGACAGGGCTGGGTGCGGCGTTGTCCAGATGAGCTCCTGGTGTTAGTGGAGCTGGTGGGATCGTACAGCAGCCGCAGCCAAGAGGAGCAGCTGACTGCCAGGGCCGGGGCAAGTCCTGTAACGGGCATATGAAACTTGGGACACACTGACACTCAGATCCTGCTGCCCTGGCTGCGTGATCTCCAGCTCATCAGACTGTCCCTGGGAATGACATAAATAGGCAGCCAACTAGCAGAGTGACTGCTCTGTGTGACAGAAACAACCCTCAAGGTCTGGTAGTCAAAACCTGACTTGGGTCACCTCAATGAACAGCCACAGTCTCTCAGCCAGTTTCCAGGCAGAGCCAATTCACAGGCCTGGAGCCCTTGATTGAGGGTCCAGGTCCCTGACGAACAGCCCTGAAGCACTGCTCCAAGTAATGCCAAACAGCCACCTCCAGCTTTCTCCAAGGGACCCACAACTGTTTACTAAAGTAACTGCACTGGGGCAAAGGAAATTCCCAAGCCTCTCAGGAAACACATGACACTAGCTTTAAATGGATGCTAATTACTGGGGACTCAAGACACCCCTATGAGCCACCAGACAAAGGGGGGTTAAGGTGGTCCCATGATATGTGGGGTCTTCACCTAAGTTTGACTCACAGAAGGACAAACGAGGTCACAGATCCTTCCTGGGTTCCTTCCCCAGTTCTTGAATGCATAATTGGACTAGATGTACTTGGCAATTGGCAGTGGTCCCCATACTGCCTCTCGTAAGGGCAACTGTGGTATCAAGAGCTCCATGGAAGACACAAGAATGTCTCTTCCCTGCCGGGACAGCAAATGCAAAGCGATACTACGTGCCCGGGGGACTGCAGAGTCACGCGTCGTCAGAGATCTGAAAGACGCACGTGGGGCATGTCTGTCACTTAACTCACCTCTTGGTCTATACAGAGGTCAGATGATCTCAGAGAATAACTGGGGATTACTACAAATCTAATCAGTTGCAATAATCCCAGCAGCTGCTGTCACACAGGGACTCTCCTACAGTAAGTTAACACACCCCCAGCACCTGGTGTGCAGCTAGTGCCTTGGCCACTGCTTTTTACCTCTGTACCAGTTTGCAAAGACCAACAGAGGCCGTGTGCTCTCACCCAGCCTGGCCAACAGTACACCTTCTCAGTCTTGACTCAGGGCCCTTCACCCTCCTGCTGTCTGCCACAATGTAGTTTGCAGAGACCTTGATCGTACCACAGTTCCATGAACACCACATGATCCGCTGATGACATGCTTAGTGGAGCCAAGGAGCAGGGAGTAGCATGTACTTTAGATGTCTTAATGAGACATGCGCAAACCAGAAGGCTGGAGAGAAGCCTCCCAAAAATTCAGGGGTCCCTCGCCCCAGCAAAGGCTCTAAGGTCCAAGGATCTGGAGTGCGTGAAAACTATTCTCCTTTTGAGAAAGTTTCTGGCTTGTTACTGGGCCTTGTAGAATGTTGTATTAGTCCATTTCTGCTGCTTATAACAAAATACCTGAAACTGGGTGATTTATAAAGAAAATGGAATTTATTGCTTGCTTTCAGGAAGTGCAAAGTCCAGGGAACACATCTGGTAAAGGCTTTCTTTGGTGGTGACTTCAGTGACGGCAGAATATTACACTGTGAAAATGGCAGAGAGAGAGCAAGAGAGACCCTCCTCTCTTCTTCTTTTTAAGCCCTCAGAACCACGCCCCTGACCACCATTATTAATCCATTCACCAGGGTCCTACAATCCAATCACCTCTTCAAGGTTCTACCTTTCAATTACCATAATAGGATTTCCCACCCTCAACACTACAGTGGGGATTAAGCTTCTAATATATGAAACTTGGGGGACACAATTCAAGCTTCAGTGAGTTTTGGGAGGATGTAATTCAATCCACTACAAATGTGAACAGCTGAGGGACATTGTGCAGGCCAAGTGTCACACCATGAACTGGGAGCCGTCTGACCCAGCCAGCCACGAAGCTGGGCACACGCAGCAGCAATCCACCCTCAAGTGGAAGCAGATACAAGCGCATCAGCAGGAGGCTCGGGTTTCTTCACCACCACCTCCTGCCACACCACTGCTTCTCCGGGGTCTGTGCCTGGGCCTCCTGGGCTGTTCCTCGTGCCCGACTGACTGAGGAAGAGAAAACCGAGCCTGTTGCAGATGGGCCTGTGCAACGTGCTGGAACGCAGGGCGGCAGCATTCCAAGCCCATTCGGGGGTGAGCCTGAGAAGCGGCCCTGAAGGAGCATCCCCCGGTGGACAGAACTCCGAGTGGGACGTTTGCTTGTGCACCACGTGTGGAGTGACCGCCAGAGGAACAGATCTGTATTGATTCGTAGGTAGATGCTAAAGGTTTGACCGGATAGTCAGGAACTTGGAAAGAACAGTATAGAAAGACTGGTCACAAGGAAATCTAGGGAAGAGGCGTGTTCTTGGAGCTCTCAGAGTGGACCCAAATAATGGTGTCCTATGGGGACGCTCGCCAAAGGGCACCCCTGCGGAGAAGGCTCTCGATCTTAACAAGCAGGTGGACAAAATGGCATGCTCCATGGATGCCGGTCAACCTCATTCTCCAGACACCCCATGCCTGCTCAGTGGGCCCACAAAGTGGCCGCGGTGGCAGGGACGGAGGCTGTGCGCGGGCTCAGCAGAGTGGACGTCCCCCACCAGGGCTCACCTGCTACCGCTACTGCTGAGCGCCCAGCCACCAACGGCAGACACCAACACTGAACCCCCCACATGGCCCCATGACCTGGGGGCCGAGCCAGCCACCCGCCGCACAGCAGCCTGGTTAGTCTGGGCCCCTCCATCACGGGGACAGGGGTCTGAACTCACCGCGGTAGACTCTTGCTCTGGGTGTGGCCCTGCCCGGAGCTCCGGGCCTAGCCCGCAGGGTGGGGTCCCCACAGAAGGGCCGAGCGATGGGCTCGGGCGGGGACGCCTCG
>NW_007726557.1:644445-651585 GCF_000696425.1 Galeopterus variegatus | reverse complement strand
GAGGCGGGCTCTCCCGGGGCTGCTGCAGAGGTCGGCTCCTCTGGGGACTCGCGCGGTGTGCTGGACGGATGGCAGCGGGGAATAGCCCGCTTTGTCGTGAGAGGGGTCAGGAAGGGTACTCCGGAGCGTGACACTCCAGGGCCTGCCTGTTCTGATGCCTTCTCTCCTAAATCTTCTGCAGCAAAAGTAGGTTATTTTTGCACTAAAAGAGAAACAAACACCAATGGAAGGTGGTTTCTTGCTTTGGCCTGTGAAACCGGAAGCCCCCGAGGCGAGTCTCCCTGTCTCCGGTCTCTCTCCAAGTAGTTTTCTGTTTGCCAAGGACTCGCTGCGGGGGGTGTGCAGACCCCGCACACCTGTGTTGGTTCAGTCGGCCTCACCTCTAGGAGGAGTTCCGGGCGCGGGGAAACAACGTAATTCACGCACAGAACAGAGCATCACTCTGCGTTTTGCTAAGAGACTGCCAGCCCCAGTGCTCTCTGACCCGGTGCTGAGACCTCTTGTTTTACAAAGGGGACAGCCTGGCCACACCTGCCTCCCTTCGGCTCCTTTCTAATCTCTTCCTGAGGCCACACTCCTAATGTTTTGTGGAAAGCTGGCATGGGCAGTGGCCCTGGAAGCTCTTGCCAGTACAGCTGGGGAGGACCAGGCACATGGACTGGTGTATTGCTACAGACTACACCAATTGTGTGGTTAAGGCTCATTCATAACTAAAGCCAGAATGTTTCGTTATTTTAGTTATGCTAAGTTTTCCATTTTTATTGTCAGGGTTAAGGGTTAGGGCCCACAGACCCTTCAAACCAGTTGTATAGACTGGGTCACAGACCCCTCACACTCCAGGCTGGGTCATAAGCCCCTCACACTCAGGTCCATGCTAGGTAATTGGGAAAGATCCCAGGAGCCATTGGTAGATGACAAAAGCTCAGCTCTCAGCAGTAGCAGCAGCAGAAACAGCACCGGCGGTGGCCTCTTGGGGCATCCTAGGGGCACTAGCAGCAATAGCCTCCAGCAGCGGTAGCGGCCTCCCCATGGCCACCCCAGGAACATCTGGGAGCGGGGAGGGGGGCTGGGCACTGTGGATCAGAGTCATTCGTCCTTTATACTTAAGTCCATAACCCGGGACACCTGGGTGCACATGTGCAACTACATTAGACAACCAAGGAGCTCCTGGGCACACGTTCATATTTACATCAAATGCTCAGCAAGATTCTGAATGCTTGAGGGGCCCTGACCATTTTCCTCTGCTTTCCCTACACCTGGCCACAGGGTCTCCCAAGGTGTGGGGCTGGGTTAGTGGGGACCTTTTGTTGTGGCGAGGAGAGGACATGTAGGTGTCCCGGCATGGCACACTGGGCAGACGTGGAAAGCGCGCTGCGCTGGGCATCCTCTTTCGCCAGGCACACTTGAAGCAGGCATGCGCTGACAGTTCGCTCACAGTGACCTGCCCTCGGGATGTAAGCCTCAGCATGCAGGCGCCTGTGCCTCCTAGCGCCTTCTGAGATGATCTCTGGAAAAAGGCAGGCTTATCGGGAAGGGCTGACTAGAGCTGGGACATGCCCGCGCGTCCTTTCCAGGGCAGCCTCAGCTGCGGGGAGGCGGTGAGTGAGGCCACGCAAGCGCGGCCCACCGTCCATCCAGATGGATGTTGGGTGCAGAGGACGGAAGCGGCAGCAGCCCACGGCGGAGAGAAGCCTGGGCCCGATGTCCTGGGCCTGACCCTGGCTGGGTGGGTGGTGGCGCCGGGAGCTGGCCACCATGTCTGCTCCACCCTGGAGCACTTAGGCTCCCATAGAGGCTGTGCCGTGTGGCCCTCCCATGTCCTCGTGCCGCTGTGAGTGACTGGGGTGTGACATTTGGGGCCAGGTGACCCTGTGGAGGGGGATGTTGAGTGGCATCCCTGACTTCCACCCACCAGGTGCCTGAAGTGTTTGCAGATATTGTCAAACGTCCCCTGGGGGACAGCCTAGCCCCCTGAGGACATTGTTTTAGAAGGTTGCCTGGTCTGTGAGGGGTCCCTCCAGTGTCCCTTTGGCCGGCACAGCCTGGTGGCGGCTGGCTGCTGATGCAAGGCCCGCTCTCTCGGCAGCAACTGAAGCAGCAGCGGGACAGGCTGAAGCAGTACCAGAAGAGGGTCACCCAGCAGCTGGAGCGGGAGCGGGCCATGGCCCGGCAGCTGCTGCGCGACGGCAGGAAGGAGTGAGTGGGGCCAGGGTAGTGGACCGGGGGACCAGGCGGCCAGTCAGCGCTGGGAGGGCCACCGCTGGTCACTGCCTCGGCTTCTCTCTGCAGGCGGGCCAAGCTGCTGCTCAAGAAGAAGCGATACCGGGAGCAACTCCTGGACAAGACGGAGAGCCAGATCAGCAGCCTGGAGACAATGGTAGGCCTGGGGGTGCGGGGGCAGCCCTTGGCCGCAGAGATCTCCACAGAGAGCTGAAGTCATGTCTGTCTTCTTTCTGGGATGCCTCAGGCTAAAGCTGACTTTGTAAACACAGCAGGTCAGGCCTGGAGTTGGATTAGCATCTTTGCAGGAACCTGACGGTCTCAAGGGGCCGGGGCAGGTTGGCTCTTGCCAGAGTGGTCTGGAGGGCTGGGTGGTGTGGGTAGGTCAGGGGTCTGCCCAGGTGACTGAGGAGGTGTCGAGGGTCGGCATGAGCATCCCTGGTGTTAGGGCTCAGAGCATTGAGGCTGGGCTCTTTCACTAACCAGAGCTGCTGATAAGTGCTCGGTGAGCCTTTGAGTGCCTTCCAGTACCTTCTCAGTCCTGCTCCATCGCCAGGGGGCAGCGGGAGAGGACAGGGAGGAGGGCGGCACGGGAGTTGTCCCGAGGCCCCTTGGTCAGGAGGAGGGCAGGCGGGGCTCCTGAGGCTCAGGTCTGGTCTGGCTTCTTTCTCAGGTGCAGAGCATTGAGTTCACCCAGGTGGAGATGAAGGTGATGGAGGGGCTGCGGCTTGGGAACGAGTGTCTGAATAAGATGCACCAGGTGGGTCCTGGCCAACCGGGGCAGAACAGAGGGGGCCCAGGGGAGCCAGAGGGTCGTTGTCCCATGCAGTGCCCTGAGGCCATGTCTGTACCCAGGCTGTGGCAGGAGGTGTCTGTGCCAGACCCAGGGCATGAGTCTGGGCTGGGGTGACGTGCCAGTTGCTGCCAGGCGAGCAACTCAGAGATGACATGACCTGAGAGTGGTGTGGTGCAGCCCAGACTGGGAACTGGGTCCACAGGTGCTGACATGACAGAGAGGGGACAGTGTGGCGGGGGTGGGGGAGTGGTGTGCTAAACCAGTCGTGGAAGGCTTCCTGGAGGAGGTGAGTACTGAGTGTGTCTCAGGAAGCAGCACTGGTGCGTGTGCTAACAGGAGATGAGCCCAGTGTGACCGGGCACAGCCCCTTCCCCCTCATGCTCCTGATGAGTGGCCCAGCTAGAGGGGCTCTCAGAGCCGAGGGCTTGCCTGGCCGGAGACCTGGCCGTGTGTTTTCCTGAGTGTCTGGACCGGGTCTGGGCTGTGCGCCTGTCGGTCAGGCAGCTGCCGCTCTACATGCGCCCTCAGAGGAGATCAAGGCGCCTGCCCAGAGAATGTTTTCCATGTTGTGTCTATTTTTACCTGTAACCGCCAGAGCTGACTGGGATGCGAGGGGGTCCGAGCAGCGCAGTCAAGTCTTTGAAGACAGATCTGAGGGCTCCCGCAGCCGGGGCAGGGCCCTGCCTGGGGCTGAATGACCAGGGATATGTCACGTGCCCTTGGCCTGGCTTCTTTTACACAGGGACAGGGAGCGAGGTCTTGGCCCTGAGAACCCAGGTGGCCTCAACAGGGCTCTGTCACCTGCCCCACTGCCAGGCTTCAGCTCTCATAACCGCCTCTTAGGTGATGTCCATAGAAGAAGTGGAGCGGATCCTGGACGAGACCCAGGAGGCCGTGGAGTACCAGCGGGTAGGTGTCGCTATGTGGGGCTGCGGGGGGATGTGCAACCGGCCACTGTCCTGTGCCACGTGGGGGCTGCCTTCTCTAGTAGGGGAGGCCTTGAGCCACGGGCCGTCCCCTTGTTCCATGAGGACCACCTCCCCCACCCCCAGCCCGGCCCTGTTCCTCATTGCCTGTCCTCACTTGCAGCAAATAGATGAGCTGTTGGCAGGAAGCTTCACTCAGGAGGACGAAGAAGCCATCCTGGAGGAGCTGGATGCCATCACTCAGGTGAGAGACCCCAGGACTGAGCACAGTCACTCGGGCGGGGGGAGCCCAGCAGAGGTGCCACCGTGGCTCCCCAGACCTGTACCAGGGTACCAGAGTGACCTGGGTGCCTGATTCAAACCCATGGTCCTGGCATGGCCCTACCTTGTAAGCCGGGGTCTCCAGGGAAAGCCCAGGAGCCGGCCATAGGTGTGGCCCCTCAGGATCCCAGGGACCAATGGGAGAAGCCACCACTGCAATGGCTGCGTCACACCCAGGGATTAGAGTCTCAGAAGATGCCTGATTCTGGGAGATGTGGACTGAGGTCTTTTGAGCAGGAGGATTCTCGTTCCACTTTGAATCCATCTGAGAGCAGCTGATTAACCAGGACCCGTGTCCACTGGAGACAAAGACCCAACAGTTGTGGGCGGGCCTGGCCGCCACTCATGGCCTGTCCTTTGGTTCTTGCAGGAACAGATGGAGCTCCCAGAGGTTCCTTCAGAGCCTCTTCCTGAGAAGAACCCAGGTACCTCCGCTTTCCATCCTCTTGAGCATGTTGGAATCCACTGAATTCTAGAAGGGAACAGAACTAAATGCTCCTGGCTACAGGGTCTTGCCCTTCCTGCGTGGCACGGGTGGCTTCACCTTCCCCAGTGCAGTGGACATGCCTGGCCTCGGGGCTGGGCCTGGGTTTACAAGGGGTTTGGGTAATGTCCTAAGAGGGCCGGACCCCATTTGAAGAGGCTCACGTGGATGTTAGAAGTGGGAAAGGACTCGTTAGCCGTGCTAGCTCTTTCCCAGGGCTGGGCCAGGATTCGTTGTCTGAAACATCACAGCCGCGGACAGCTGTTCCCTGCGTTATCTCTGCGGCAGCCTCTCTAACGTGTCATCTGTGTGTCTTTCTGTTTCTTTATGGCTCCTGGGAGCTTGCCTCCTGCGGGGGCCCCTGGGGAGGGGCTGCACTTCCTGACCCATGTCCCACTTCTCCATCCCTGCTTGTCGCCCCCTCAGAGCTGGGCACGAGCAAGCCCGGATACCCAGGCCCTTGCTGCCTGTGGGGTCTTCTGTATATCACAGATGGGGTTTTTGTTTCCTCTGCAGAGAAAGTCCCCGTCAAGGCCAAGCCCAGGCAGGCAGACCTGGTGGCAGCTTCATAACTCAGCCTCCTCTAGTAGGACTCCCAGGGATGCCCAAGGACTGTGGCCCACAGACGGTTTGGGTGCACGGCCAGTTCGACTGGCTCCCAGGAGGCCGTGCGGCTGGTGCTGGCGTCGGATGGATGACTCTACAGCACTTCCTCGTGCAGGCTAAAGTCTGAGCGCACTTGGCGCTGCTGTCTTGCTCTCGTTTCTGGATTAAATGACAACGTTCAAACCCTCGGCCGCGCACAGCCTCTGATGGCTGTGGTTCCCATGGTGGCTGCGGCCCAGGCCTGACATTCCTGGTGCTGTCCATGCCGTCCCCAGCCCCATGTGGCTCGCGCTTTTCTGCAGGGAAGGTGCCAGCAGGCCGCGGGTCCCTGCACCTCTTCTGCACTTCCTTGCTCCTGTCAGCTGCCGGGGGGCTTCAGTTAAGGGGTCCCTACCTTCACCTGGCTTCCTGACATGCCTCGGTTTCCATGTAGGTTGGGGGTGGGATCCCCAGGAAATGGTGTTTGCTGAACCTCTCGGTGACTCTGCCTCAGGGCTCCAGACGCAAGCCTCTCCTGTTTGGGGGTGGGGGGCCAGCGGACCGTCCCTGCTGGACTGATGGCTCCAGGGGCCCTGGCTTACCCCTTGTCACTTTCGTGGGTCTGTGCACAGTGGTTCAGCCCTGTGAGGAAGGACATCTTGAGGGTGGTGGTGAGACCCTGCTCCAGCAGGTCCAGCCCTCTGTTTGCCCATGGGGGACCCTGCAGCCTGGGTTCCTGAACCTGCAGAGACCTGGGGTGCTTGACCTGCCAGCTTCTGAGCTACCAGCACCGAGAAAAGGCTGCAGAGCATGGACGTGACTTACCTCCTGCATGGTTTGGTTCTGTTACGGGACAGTCTCGCTGGGATCTCACTGCTGTCTGAGCAGCAAGCAAAGGCCCACTAAGAACAAATGGGGGGGGCTCTTCCTTCCCCTCCAACAGGTGGACCCCACTATTAAAGGTGGCCCCTCCCAGCCTGCTGCCTTGTGGACTTGGGCGTGGCCAGCACCTTAGTGTTGGCTCCCGAGCATCGGCCCAGCTTGCCCCGGACACACAAAGCGAGTTGGAGTAAGGCTCCTCCCCACACAGTGACCTTGGCTGACACAGCCACTTGACCAACTCGGGGACAGTCACTGTGGGCACCTAGCTAGGCAAAGCCAAGGACTGGGGGCCATACGCTGGGGAGGTGGGGAAGGCCCTGGGTCCTGGCAGCCACCTCTACACAGCTGCCCTCAGGGGTAGGTGGTACTCTGGCCTCATCTCCTTCAGAAGGGACGCTGGCCGCCTTGAGTGGTTCTGAGGGATTCCTGTGGCTGGTGCCTGGCGGTCAGGGCTGGGTGTCTTCAGGCCCCTCATGGTGAGGGAGGAGACAGTTTAGTGCCCCCAGAGGGTGGCTGCTTTGGAGTCCCCATGCCCTATGGGAAGCAGATGTCCAGGGAGCGGGTGGGCAGGTCCCACCGGAGGGGGTGCCTCCATGCCCTATGCTGTGGGCACCGAGGGATGCTGGCCCAGTGTCGCCAGGTCTCAGGGATTTTCAAGAGAAGCTGGAAATCTGGGTTTCCAGGAGGAGTCTTGCTTTGGCAAAAGCCCAAGCCCACTCTTGGCTGCCACCGTGCCAGCCCAGACCCAGAGCACCGCTGGTAGTCACTGCTGTCCTGCAGCACAAGTGTCAGCCAGGAGGGGGCGCTGCCCACCCAGAAAACTGGCTGGCTGGGGCCACTTGCTTGTCTTTAGGTCCCAGGAGTGTGCATCCTTGAGGACAGTTTCACCAATGAGGCCTGCTGCAGGCCCATGACCCTTGCAGCAG
>NW_007726557.1:640745-642662 GCF_000696425.1 Galeopterus variegatus | reverse complement strand
AAAAAAAAAAAAAAAATTAAGTGCAAAACCTCACAGCAGAGCTGGTGTCCTGCCGGAGAAGATCCCCAGGGCTGGGGAAACTTGGAGGGGAAGAGAAGCCTGAAGAGGTGGGGCACTGTGAGAGGTGCCCACACTGGACGGGTGCCAGAGGGGCAGGAAGAGAGGATTAGAGGAGGAGCCACAGGACAGGCAGTGACCTTGAGGGGCTGCAGGAGACAGCTCCTTGGGAGGCCCCTAGGCAGAGGGGGGGTCAATGGGGAAATGACCCAAGCCCAGGACCAATTTGGCTGATATATGGCACTTGTCCAAGGTGCAAGCTTGTGGAATTTTTTTTTTTTTTGTCTTTTTTGTGACCGGTAAGGGGATCACAACCCTTGGCTAGGTGTTGCCCGCACCACGCTCAGCCAGTGAGCGCACCGGCCATCCCTATATAGGATCCGAACCTGCGGCAGGAGCGCTGCTGCGCTCCCAAGCGCTGCACTCCCATGAGTGCGCCACGGGGCCGGCCCAGCTTGTGGAATTTAGAGCATAGACTGAGACAGGGGGTGCTTGGGGTAATGTGAGGACACCTGGGCAGCTGGGGGTGCCCAGCCCCACGTGTGCCCAGTGCTTGGTGGCTCTTGCACGGTGGTTACTCAGCGAAGAATGATTTGGTTCACACTTGGATCCCAGCTGGATGTTGGGTGGCAACCACCGAATCCTTCAGCCTCCGTTTCTTCCTACATGATATCTGGGGGTGTGGCCTCTGGGGTCTCTCCCAGCCCTGAGTCTACTCTGTCTCCCAACTCGTAAGTTGTCAACACCTAGAAACTATCAACTCTGGTTTTCAGGGACTCCATTTCAGAAAATGTCTTTGTCCTATTTGTGCTGCTATAACAGAATGCCTGAGACTGGGTAACGTATAAAGAATAGAAATGTACTGGCTCACGGTTCCGGAGGCCGGGAAGTCCAAAGTTGAGGTGCTGGCATCTGCCAAGGGCCTTCCTGCTGTGTCATCCCCCCGCATAAGGTGAAAGGGTGAAAGGGGCCGAATTGTCCCTTTTATGATGACACCAATCCCACCTGTGAGGGTGAAGCCCTCACGGCCTCATCCTCTCTCAGAGGTCCCCCCTCTTAATAATGTGACAATAGCAATTNATTGTCCCTTTTATGATGACACCAATCCCACCTGTGAGGGTGAAGCCCTCACGGCCTCATCCCCTCTCAGAGGTCCCCCCTCTTAATAATGTGACAATAGCAATTAAATTTCTTTTCTTTTTTAAAGATGACCGGTAAGGGGATCTTAACCCTTGACTTGGTGTTGTCAGCACCACGCTCTCCCGAGTGAGCCACGGGCCGGCCCAATAGCAATTAAATTTCAATATGTGTTCTGAAGGAGACGAACACTCAAACCATAGCAGAAACCATAGAAGAAACAATAACCACACAGAACAAAGCTACCATCACAATTAACAAATCCCCAAGTGAAGCCTCGAGGGTATGTTTTACGTCACCACAGAGAAAACAGTGCAACCCCCAGTGCTGGGGCCTTGGGAACAGGTTCTATCAGACCCCACAGCAACGTCCAGGAACCACTCTTCAGGGCGCCACCTGCCAGCAGAAGCAGTGACCGCTTTTTTGTTTTTTTAATGATCATACGGAAAACTGAATTTTTATTGTGCCATTTGATGCTATGAATTTTAGCACGTGTAGATTCGTGTAACCACGCAGCAATCAGGATACAGGCCATTCCATTACGCCCAGAACTCCCGCCCGCTAGCCCTTTAGGGTCACCCCTTTCCCACAGGTGTCTAGTGACCACCGACCTGTTTTCTGACCCTACATTTCTATGTTTTTGAGAATGTCACAGACCACACGTCACCTCTGGGTCCTGGTGTCCTTCACACAGTGCCTGTGATTCCCAAGGTTGTCACATAC
>NW_007726557.1:639034-640583 GCF_000696425.1 Galeopterus variegatus | reverse complement strand
TTTTGTTTTTTTAATGATCATACGGAAAACTGAATTTTTATTGTGCCATTTGATGCTATGAATTTTAGCACGTGTAGATTCGTGTAACCACGCGGCAATCAGGATACAGGACATTCCATTACGCCCAGAACTCCCGCCCGCTAGCCCTTTAGGGTCACCCCTTTCCCACAGGTGTCTAGTGACCACCGACCTATTTTCTGACCCTACATTTCTATGTTTTTGAGAATGTCACAGACCACATGTCACCTCTGGGTCCTGGTGTCCTTCACACAGTGCCTGTGATTCCCAAGGTTGTCACATACCCACCTTTTGCTTGCTGAGTGACGTTCCCTGGCATGCATGTGCCTGTTATGTTTGTGAAGGACATGTGGGTGTTCCCAGCTGGTGCTGGTCATGGACAGGGCTGCTCACCACCTTGCTGCAGGCATTTGCGAGGACAGGGCTTCCATCTCTCCTAGGTGAATGCGGGTGTGGGGCTGCTGGTTGCGGGGTCAATGCGCGTTGAGCTCAGGGCCCCTGGCCTGGTCCTTTACTCTTCCTGCCCTGTGTTCAGGCTGCCCCAGCATGGCTGCTTCCCCAGCAGCTGGGGTGTCTTGGGTGCACACTGTGCATCACACTCAGCGGTCCCAAGGCTGAAGAAGCGGACGCCACATGTACACCAAAGACAACTCTGTGGGGCTCTCAGAGGGTAGGGGGCTTTCCCGTGAGAGACCCAGAGCCTGGCGGTGGTGCCCTGAAACCAATACCACCCCCTCCACCTCCGTGCATACACGAATGCGTGGGGATGCGGCCACAGGGACAGGTCAGCAGGGAACAGGGCCGGGGTGTTCGTGACCCTAGGCCCAGCCATGACCACGTGGAGCAGCCTCCCCAGTGTTCAGCGGGGTGTGGACCCCTGGGTCCCTCCATCAGCAGGGACAGTTTGACTCTGGCACATCCCTCACCAGCATCTTTCACGTCTGTGGGGGACTCTGTGGGTTTGGGGAGGAAAAGAGCTATGTTCCCACCCAGAGACCACGCTGGAGCTCTGCTCAGTCATCTGTGCCCCACCCCTCCAGCTTTCTTGAGTGACCCTGAGACAGTCCCCAAGGAAGTGATCTCAGGCTGGAACCTTAGTATCCTGCCATCCACTAGGTATCCTGGGAAGGAAGGGCGGGGTGTCCCTGGGCAGGTGCAGGTGGCACATGAAGCTAACAGGAACAGAAGCTGAAATTAACCCAAAGGAACAGGAGCACAAGGGAGCAAAACGGAGCAAAAGGCACAGGGACGCCACCCCACACAGCCACGTACTTTTCTGACGGCAGCTCTGTGCTTTGCCAAGAGTTTGGGTTTTTTTCTTTTGGTGACAGCTCTATCGAGACATGATTCACATGCCATATAACTGACCCACCAAAAGAGGACAACTCAGTGGTTCAATGATGGGGCACGTTCTGAGAAATGCATCCTCAGGCAATTTTGTCATTGTGTGAAAGTGTATCCTTTCGTGCAAAAGGAGCAGCAGTGGCTTTCCTGTCACCTGCACTGGCCCTCTGATTACGCCACCAAGTCT
>NW_007726557.1:636458-637629 GCF_000696425.1 Galeopterus variegatus | reverse complement strand
ATGCTCGGCTTCCTGTCTTAAAGGTCTGGGCTGTCTTAGGGAGGGTCACCCATGGGTAAGCTGGGCACCCCTCCTGCATGCGCTCTGCAGTAGGTGTGTTTACGCCAGCACCACCGCAGTGACATGCGTCGTGCTGGATCTTACACCTGAGGTCACTAGGCGGTAGGAATTTTTCAGCTCTGTTATCATCTTGTGGGACCACCGTCTTATATGCGGTCTGTCATTGATCTAAACACATCATTATGCAGCACGTGACTATTCACAGACATGTGCTACAGTCACCGCAGTCAACTTTACAGCATCTTCATTACCTCGAAAAAACCCTCGTAACCTTTAGGTCTCACCCTGTCCCACCCGTCCCTGGCCAGTCCTAAGCAAATGCTAATCTGTCTCTCCAGAGTTCCCTGCTCTGGAATCCGCATCAGCGGAATCTGATCGTGTGTGGCCTCTGTGACTGGTTTCTTTCATGTACCATCTTTTCAAGGTTCATCTGTGCTGTACCGTGTATCAGTACCTTGTTCTTCCTGACGGCCAGAAAACACTCTATTGTGTGGGCAGACCACGTTTGTTTCGCCATCCATCGTTGGGTGGACATTTGGGTCGTTCCCACTATTTGGCTATTACTTGTGATGCTGATACACACATCTGCGTGCAGGCTTTTATGTGCATGTGTGTTTTCACTTCTCTTGGGTAGAGTCCTAGGAGGGAATTGCGGGTTGTGTGGTGGCTCTGTGTGTATCTGTCTGAAGAACTGCCAGACTGTCCCAAGCAGCCGCCCCATTTCATATTCCCCAGCAGTGGACGAGGTGCCAGTTTCTCCGGGTGCTAGCAGCCCTTGGTATTTTCTGTCTTTTTGGCTTAGCCATCCTAGTGGGTGTAAGGTGGCGTGTCACTGTTGTTTTGATTTCTTTCTCTGATGCCTAATGACGTTGGACATCTCTTCATGTACTTACTGGCCACTTGCCTGTCTTCTTAGAGAAATCTCTGTTCAGATCCTTTGCCCATTTTTAATCGCGTTAGTTGTCTTTTATTATTGAGTTGTCAGAGCTCTTTACATATTCTGGTTACTAGACCCTTGTCAGATATATGACTTGCAAATATTTTCACCTATCCTGCAGGTTGTCTTTTCACTATTTTTTTTTTTTTTTTTTTTGTCTTTTTGTCTTTTTTC
>NW_007726557.1:613200-635847 GCF_000696425.1 Galeopterus variegatus | reverse complement strand
TGCTCCCGCGCCTCGCTCAGCCAGTGAGCGGGAACCGGTCTGTATGTGGGATCCGAACCCTCGGGCGTGAGCGCCGCCGCGCTTCCCAAGTGGCGCACTATCCAGTGCGCCACCGGGCCGGCCCATTCTTTTCACTATTTTGATGCTGTCCTTTGAAGCACAAAAGTTTCTTATTTTGAGAAGTACAATCTTCTTATTTCGTTGCTTCTGCTTTTGGTATCACAGCTACGGAACCCCTACCTCATCCAAGATCATGAAGATTTATGCCTCTGATTTCTTTTTCAGAGTTTTATAGTTTCACTTCTTACATTTAAGTCTTCGATGCGTCTTCAGTTATTTTTTATGTGGTGTGAGGTTGGGGGGTCTGACTTCCCTCTTCGGCATGTGGATGTCACACTGTCCCAGCACCATTTGTTAATCTGACAATTCTTTCCCCGTTGAATTATTTTGGCAGCTGGGTCGAAAATCAATTGATGATAAATGTAATTATTTCCAGACTCTCAGTTCTGTCCCATCAATCTGCTTGTCTATCCTTATGTCCTTGTTAACTCTGTTGTAACTTTTGAAATTGCAAAGTGTGATTACTCCAGACTCGTTTTTTTCAAGATGGTTTTGGCTATTTTGGGTCCCTTAAATTTCCATATGAATTTTAGGTTAAGCTTTTCAATTTCTGCCAAGAAGTTAGATGTGAATTGCATTAAGTCTGATCAATTTTGAGAGTTCTGCCATCTTAGCAGTATTTAAGTCTTCCGATCCACGAATGTGGGGGTGTCTTTTCATTTACTTAGGTCTTCTTTAGTTTCTTTCAATAATTTTTTTTCTTTTCTTCAATAATGTTTTTAGAGCATGGTGTTATAACACCAAGGTCAAGGGTTTGGATCCCCACACTGGCCCATCCTCCCCAAAAAACCAAAAACAACAAAAATGTCTTGTTTTCAAGTTTTGCAGTTTTTTTTTTTTTTTTTAAAGATGACCGGTAAGGGGATCTTAACCCTTGACTTGGTGTTGTCAGCACCACGCTCAGCCAGTGAGTGAACCAGCCATCCCTATATGGGATCCGAACCTGGGGCCTTGGTGTTATCAGCACCACACTCTCCCGAGTGAGCCACGGACCGGCCCCAAGTTTTGCAGTTTTAAGTTATATAAGATTTGCACTTTTCTGGGGGGAGGGCAGCTGCTGGTGTGGGGACCCGAACCCACCACCTTAGTGTCATAAGGCTGCACTCTAACCACTGAGAGAGCCAGCCAGCCTTTACCCTTCTTTTGATAAACTTAGTATTAAGATTTTTTTTGGTGTTATTGCAGATGGAATTGTTTTCTTAATTTCAGTTTTGGGTTATTCACTGGGAGGGTATAGGAACACACTTGGTGTCTGTATACTGACCCTGTGTCCTGCAATCTTGCCAAACCTCTTCATTAGTTCCAGCAGTTTTTTAGTGGCATCCTTAGGATTTTCTATATACAAGATGATGTCATCTGCTAATACGAGGGTACTTCAGAAAGTTCCCCGAATAATGGAATTAAACGATATTACGAATTCTTGCGTGAACTTGTTGAAGGCCCCTCGTAGAGATGCTTTTACTTCATTTCCAACCTGGATGCCTTTGATTTCATCTCCTTGCCTGACTGCCCTGCTAAAATCTCCACTATGGTGTTGAACAGAAGTGGGGTCTTCACTTTAAATATTTGATTCCACTCCCAGCCCCCAAATATTCAAACAGGAGAAACAAAGTCCGTACAGAGTGTTTTCTGCCTCGTGCGGCTCACTTCTGGATTCTTTCCTTTCCTGTTCCTCCCTCCCGTCCTTTCTTTCTTTCTCCTTGTTCCCTTTCCTTCTGTGGCAGGGCAGGGGCAGGGTGGACGGCCCAGATGACGCCTGGGCCACCCTGACTGCAGCTGTGCGGTCGTTAGCCTTCCCCATATCCCTGTGGCTTTTTTTTGTTTTTTCCTTTTTGTCTTTTTTACTGACCGGTAACGGGATCGCAACCCTCAGTGTTGCGTCCGCACCTCGCTCAGCCAGTGAGTGGGAACCGGTCTCCACATGGGATCCGAACCCTCGGCGGGAGCGCCGCCGCACTCCCAAGCGCTGCACTCTCCAGTGCGCCACCGGGCCGGCCCATCCCTGTGGCTTTGATCACAAATCCTGAGTCTGGTGATGGAGCGATTGTAGGTGGATTTGCAGCCAGGTGAACAACTATTCCCAAAGACAACTAACTGCCCAGCACCAGCCTGGAGGAGAAGACCTCTCGTGGCACCATTCAACATTGGGAGGGCAGGCGGCAGAGTGGGCGACGGGGCCAACATGCACACCTATGGCACAGCTGCACCGAGGCCAGTGACACGCTGGCGAAACACACGAGAAGCCCAGCAAAAGTCAGCACACGGCTGCAGAGGAAAACTTGTCTGGAAGCCACGCATTCGAGAAAGATCTGGGGACTCTGGTTGCCGGCAGACTCCCTGCAGGTCAATGTGCGACACAGCTGCTACTGCATCCGCGGAACCTTAGACCTTCTGAGTTGGGCACAACCGTCTCTGCGCTCATGTTTACAGTGCTGCCCGGGGCAGCAATCAACGCTTAAATTATACTCAGAACATTCTGCCTGGGAAATCAGAGAAGTGCGGTGGAGAAGCTGGAGACCGCCCTGGCGTGTTTCCTGTGGCATCCCAGCTTCGGAGCACTGTGTGCACTGCAGGAACGAACAACCAGCGTCTCCAAGGTGTTCGCTGGTTAAACAGGGACACGTCAGCCACCTAGAGAAGTACCTATGCAGAAGGGGTCACTCCCTGGTGACGTCCCATGGAGAGTTGCTATGTGTCTTTGTTTGTATGTTGGTCCTGATATTTTTAAAACCCATGTTTAGACACAGCTTGTCCTTAAGTACAGTGTAGTCCTGGTACTATGGTATCCCCCTCGTATTCTTGCTTACTCCATTTCTTAGGAAACATTTGTGTTTTTGGTGGCTGGCCAGTACAGGCATCGAACCCTGGACCTTGGTGTTATCCGCACCAGCTCTAACCACCTGAGCCAACCGGCCAGCCCATACACGAATAATAAATAAAAATATATGCATCCCAATATCTCTATGTTAATTCCAGACTAGTAAACCTAAGTTTAGCTGTAGGTTAAAGAAGCTCGTGAGACCCATTCATGCCAGGAGAGGGGGCACTTCCTTATTCCAAGGGGGGTGCCCCAGAAGAAACCCCCTGCTCTCCCATAGGCAGGGCTGGAGGGGCTGTTCGTCTGACCCGCAGTGGGGCGTCTCGGTATGTCTCCCGTGCCTGTGCCACCAGCGCAGCCAGGCCACCTCTGGCGTACCTTAGGTATGTCTTCCCTTCCCTCGGGGCATCCAGGCAGGGGTGCAGACGCACAGTAACTGTGGCTTACAGGACAGCCAGCAGGGGAACTCTGACATAACTCTGAATGATGAAGAAAGCTGATTCCTTAAGCAAAATAGAAACAGTTTAAAATCAATTGCATTATCTTGTAACACCAAAGTCAAGGGTTGGGTACCTGTACTGGCTGGCCACCAAAAATTAAAAAAAGAAAGAAAAAAGAAAATCAATTGTTTTAGATTAACAGCGTCATGTCCAGATTATTTTTCTAATGTTTTAAGCTGGTCTACGAAGGGTCCCTGCCTTAATGGTAGCATAAGCCCACCACAGCCCCTGTCTCGCTTCTGTGCAGCAGGGCTGGGCGGCCGCAGCTCTGCACAGGGTGGACAAGCCCCTCGCCCTTCTCCTCCAGCTGGCAACCCCTGGGGCTGGTGGCGGCCACACAGGTTGCCAGCACCAGCATTCTGTTCGATGGAAATGGCTGGTCCTCGGGCCAGGCCTGGCTGCTGGTGGTTCTTTCCAGTGTTCCCAGGCCACTCTGCAGCCTTCCCAGAAACCCAGCAATCTCCCTGATGTCCGTTCAACAAATCCCATTTGTGCTGCTGCCTCCGAGGCTCCGTGCTGAGGAAGAGCCTGGGGAGCCGGGGGCTCCAGCTGCCCCCGCCAGCTTCGTGGTCTTGGAAAAGCCCCTGTGAACTCTGGGCCTCCATTTCCCTCCCAGCGCCATGAGGCTGAGACTCCATCCCGTCCTTCAGGGAGTGGACAAATGTGCACTTGTGGGCTCACCAGCCCAGCCACTGGCTCTCACACCGTCTGCTGCCAGAGTCGTGGAGTCTGGCTTCCACCCAAAGCATCTGCAGGTGGCAGGCGAGACATCCATTGATTCTGTGTGTCTGCATCTTGGGCAGTCAAGGGGATGCAGAGCCTGTGGGGCCTCCTCACAGACACCCTGAGTGCCTGACAGCACGGGGACCCTGGGTTCCCACGCAGTGCGCTCTTCACGTGCCATGGCCCTGGCAGCAGGAGCCACCCAGTGAGCAGGTGCAGGTGTGCTGTCCCGCTGCTGCTGAGACCGTGCAGTCCGCAGAGGCACGCACTGGGCCCAGGGGCCCTGCACGGCTGGCGGGGACTGAGGTTTTGGCCAAAAACCCTGAGAGGTGGCCAGGGGCGGTCGCTCAGCCTCCTCAGCACCTGCCAGGCTCACTTTCCTGATGCAGCGCTGACATGAAGGCACTGCATTCTAGAGGATTCTGCTTCCTTCAGAAAAGACACACACACCTGGGAAGGTGCTCGGCATCACTGGTCATCAGGAGCTGCAATCAAAACCACAACGAGGGCCGAGCCTGTGGTGCACTCGGGAGAATGCAGTCGCTCCCACCGCGGGTTCGGATCCTATATAGGGATGGCCGGGGCGCTCACTGGCTGAGCGCGGTGCGGCCAGTCTCAAAAAGGACAAAAAAAAAAAAAAAAAAAAAAAACCCACAACGAGGCACCCCCTCATGCCCACTAAGACAACTAAAATTGGAGGTAAAACAGGAAACAAGTGTTGGTGAGGATGCGGAGGACCTGGAACGTCACACCAGCTGGTGGGTGTAAATGGAGCAGCTACTGCAGGAGGCAGCATGGAGGTTCCCCAGACGGGCAAGTGCAGGGCTGCCCCGCGGTACCGATCCAGGTGTGCACCCCAGCACCCACCAGCCGACCAGCAGCGAGCAAGGCGTCCGGCGTCCGTGCGGTGGGATGCCATTCAGCCACAAAAAGGGGCAAAGCGCCGCTGCGGGCTGCAGCAGGACGAGCCTCAAAGCCCACTGTCCGCAAAGAAGCAGACGGAGGAGGCCACACACCGTACGACCCCTCTACATGGAAAATCCAGAACAGGCCAATCCAAAGAGAAAGCGGACTCGCGGTTGCCGGGGCGGGGGGACCACTAGGCAGCTGTGGGCTTGCCTGGGGGTGATGGAAGGGTTTCAGAACCAGGTGGAGGTGGAGGCTGCACGACAGTACGAATGCACTGCATGCACTAGAGTGGATTAACCGAACACCTTAAAATGGTTAATTTTATGTTATGTGAACTTTACCTCAATTTAAAAGAGATGTCCCAGGGCCCTTTGAAAACCCTATCATAGCAAGCAATTTTTCCTGTAGAGCTTGGCTGGCCGGTGCAGGCACACGTCCCCGTGCACGCTCCCTCTGCGAGTTCCAGGTGACCGCTAGGCAGTAGAGCCACTCCACGCATGGTGTCTCCCTTGCACCGCTCCGGCCCTGGGGGAGGGTGTTATTCCTCCTTCTGCAGATGAGGGACAAGCTCAGAGAAGGTCTGTGACTGTCCAGAGCAAAGTCCAGGATGACAGCCCAGTCCTGCAAGCCCAGCACCTTTGCGCCCCCCCAGCCCACCGCCCAGACTCAGGGGTGAGCACAGGGACCGCCTGCACAGTAAGTCTGTGGCCTCCCCCTTGTCCCTGTCATCACACACCCACTCCCTGAAGCTGTCCACACTCGGTGGTCTCCTCCATAACCCGTCCCCAACACTGCCCCGCAACAGACTGCGCATCTCTGAGCCATCCACCAGGTGGCAGTGAGGTTACCTGATGGCAGGTCCACTGTCCCCCTCTGCGTCTGGCACCCCCTGCTCTGGAGCAGAGTGGCGGGGCCTGAAGGAGCCCTCTGGCCTCCTGACAGTGGACAGTGCAGGGGCTGTGATGCCTTGGCCACTCCTCCCCCACAGCAAAGCTTAATATAAAACTCAAATGCAACTGAGTCCCAAGTCCAAACACCCAGGCTTGAGGTCTGAGGGCGTGTTACAGCTCCCCTCCAACAATTACCACCCCTGCTGAGACCCAACCTGCCCCAAATCACCAAGTCAATTCCCCTGAAGGTGGCACTGAAGTGCCTGGGGCTCTCCAATGAGGAGTCTGTATCCCAGCTGGAGAGTCTCGGCTTTTACTTACATTCCTGACAAAGAATCAAGGTCACGGGTTTCCCAGTGGGAACTCCATGAGCCAAAGAATGAAGGAAAATTGCAACTGAATCCAGCACTGCCAGCTTCAGGGCTCTGAAAACCCCGTCCTGAGGCTGCACAAAGGGTGTTGTTGGCTCCTGCTGCTGCAGAGAAAATCTCAAAATCCTGGTGAGAATTAACAGCAGATTCCAGGGGTCGAGCTGCCAAGTCTTCACAGGAGCCTTGTTTCTGCCGGCAGCGCAGCGACATTTGCAAAGGTCACATGCAGTCGATGTCCAGTTGGACTGGGGTAAAATGTCACCCGAACGTTTAGAGTAATTGTCCCACCGCCCCCTGCCGTGGATGGAATATTCTTTTCCTCTGGACAGCTAGGGAACAGCTAAAGTTTTCCATGAACCTCTACAAAGATTTCTGTGTCTTCCAACTTCATGGGAAGAAGAGCTGGCTGGGGGAAATGATATTCTCAAGCTTAACACTCAAATAATTTTTCTTGAAATCATGTTACTTTCCGACCAACCATGCCAGGGAAGCTGCTCCAACACACTCCGCCCTTCTTTAGAATGTAGTTTGCCAAGCTCTTTGGAGAACTGCGTGACTCTCACTACAAGTGGCAACCGGCGCTGGCCGGTTAGAGTGCAGAGTTATAACACTGAGGTCATGGGTTAGGATCCCCCTACCAGCCTCCAAAAAAAAAAAAAAAATGGCACCCATTCCTTCTCTGGGTCCCTGTGGCTCCAGCATTAATTAGGCTGGAAACCATGAGGTGACCTGGTCAGCACTGCCATCTCTAGCCAGCCCTTGGCAGCTGACCCTGTACCCCACACACCCTGCCTCCTTCCCCAGTCCCCAGCCCAAGGCCTGTGGTCTGGCTGCCCCGTGGCCCTGGACCCTGGCACTGCAGCTCTGCACACGAGCCCTGCAGCCCTCGGCCTCTCAGGTCCCCGCCCTTCACTCCAGCAGCACCTGGTCAGGTAAACACACTCCTTTCTCCTGCAGGAATCCACCCTGTGTGCGCTCCTGGGCCTCCTGAGCCCAGCCTGGCCCCTTGGCCATTTTTGCCCTTGCTTGGTCCAGTTCACCAAGACACTCCCCTTTCGTCAAAGCCTTTCAGCACATTCTGCGGTGAGCCGTAGACGGGCATGTGTCAGTCAAAGGGATGGGGCCTTACATTTCTGGAGCATCCATCATCCACGTGGGCTGTCTCTGGGGTCCCACTGCCAGCGGGATGAGGCATTTTACCACCCGTGGTCTGATATTGTGCAAACAGACGGGTGACTGGCCGATGCTGTCCTGCGAGAGCAGTCCAGGGTCCCGTCACCACAGTTGGGAAGCTGTCTGCTTCCAACACAGGCGACCCCTTCTAGATGTCCTCCATTTCTAAGTGAACGAGAAGCAGTGCTCGGCTCTCAGGTCACATTAAGGAGACACCGAGCACAAGAAGAGCTGAGATGGGGATCCCAGCACACTCGGGCGTCCCTGTCCCACCTCCAGAGGGGACGTACCTGGACCACTCAAGGCTAAGGAGACACCGAGCACAAGAAGAGCTGAGATGGGGACCCCAGCACACTCGGGCGTCCCTGTCCCACCTCCAGAGGGGACGTACCTGGACCACTCAAGGCCCCACTGCACCATGACCCTGGACGTGACGACATGGCGGCCCCAGACACCCGTCATGTTCAACAGCACGCATGGGGGCCGGAAGTGCCCCAACTGCAGACACCCACCCACACTGTGTCTTGCTTAGCTGGGAACGGAGGACATCTAGACGGGATGTTTCGTGTTCTGTGTTGAGAAGACCCTGGCCGGCTCCACGGGGAAAGCACTGGCGACTGCCCACATGCTTATTCACGCAGCGTCGCACACAGGGCGACCTCTTTTCCTCAAAGTTCCCCAGCTTTGGGGTCCTAAGTGGGGTTTTAGGATCTGTTGTAAGAAGAAAAAATCAGATTTTAGGGCTGAAGACATTTCCAAAATCTGGCTTTAAATAAACATGGAATAAAAAAAGCGTGCGGAGCCGCCAGCAGCTGAAATTAGCAGCAGCCGGCCGGGCAGGGAAGCCATCTGCAAGCCCGCGGGCGGCGTGGACGTCTGGGCTCCTCGGCGGCGGCGAGAACGAGCTACAGCGCCGCCGTCCCCTGCCTGGAGGGCCCTGGGAGAGCACACTCAGGTCTTGTTTTCCAGGGTGTCCTCTGATTTCAGACTCCGAAGAAGAGACTCCTTCTGCTCCCATCCAAAAATACCTTCCAGATCACTTTCAAGGCTACGTAAGTCACTTGAGAGGCAGAGTCAGAAGGAAGCAGATGATGGTTCAGGGGGATGAAGAATTGCACTGAGTGGGAGGTTGTCTTTCCTGGGAAAGATGAGTGACACCCAGCCCCCCGTCGAGTGGCCTGGGGGAGGCCCAGGCCAGCCCCACGCTCTGCCCGTGGGCAAGCCGCCATCTCTGTGTCCCCTGCTCAGCCAGCGGCTGAACGATCTGTCACAGGCCAGGTTCAGACGTGAGACGGTGAGTGTGTGGGACAGGGCTGCGTCCGGGTGGTACTACACTGTGGGTGCCCATCCCAGACTTGGACGCGGCCCCTGAGCTGGGCTGCAGACCCAGGCCTGCCGCGCTCCCTCCACCCGCCCTGCCCAGCTCTGGGCTGCGCAGCCGGCTCCCCGGCCCGTCCCAGGTGCCGCCCGCCTCCTTCCTCCGACCGGCCCGCGTACAGAGAGTACCACCGCCGGCCTGTCACCTGCCCGAGTTATTTAAATCCGCACTGTCAGTTAATGTATTCTAATAAGCAAGTGGGTGACCGAGCTGGCAGACGCAGGATGACGCTGAAATGTAACGAGGGGGAGAAACACCCGAGCAAAAAACTTTGAGACTCGTTCGCGCCCCTGCGCTCACCCCCGCGCTGCCTCCCACGGGCCCTGGAGTCACGCCACGCGACGTGCGCCCGATTATGTAAGGGGCCGGTTGCTGAGGAGCCTCCCGCCCACCCAGTGATAGGGCAGGCTCTGGAGGGAGGCCGCGCTCACCCCGCTCCACCCTCAGGAGAAAGCCCCTCTGGCCCTCGTGCCTGGAGAAGCTCTGGGGGAGGCCCGAACAAGAAGGGAGCTGGAACGTTCTAGGCCACCTCGCTAAGAGGGCTGAGGCTGGACCACGGCCACAGAGGGTCAGGAAGGGCTCGAGAGGCCACCCCATACTCCTCCGTCTCTGCAGGTGTCAAGCACTCTTGGGAAGGGCCCCGGCTCCAGCAGGACCCCTGCCTCACAGACAGGCCTTGTCCCTCCTTCCCAGAGCATCTTCACGGTCACACACAGCATGCTGCCTCCAAGTGCAGAGAGGTGGCATCGCAGATTCCTGGAGGCGCAGGGCTGGATGTGCCCCATCTATGGCTGGAAATATGGCCAACGCTGTGGGTACAGAGAAGAAAGTCTTTGGATCCCGTCAGGTTAAGGGCACTAAATCTAAGTCAGAGTCTGGGGATGAGGGATGGTAAGAGACCGCACCTGGGGCAGCAGAAGAGCCGAGCCACCAGCTGGACCCACGTGCCTCCTGGCCTCAGCTCTACGCAGGGCAATGCAGCCACGGGCACAGGCTGGGGTCCACACACTGGCCTCCTGGGTGGAGGATGCCCTGCAGGGTCGGTCCCCAACAAACTCTTTGTGACCAGCAGCACCGGATGATAGGAGCAATTACTCTACCCACTGACCTCACAGTGGACAGAGAGGGGATCTAGGGTCAGCACTAGCATCCAGCCAGGACCAGATTCGGGGTGAGGCACAGGGACTTCCCCCAGACCCCTGTAGGCCATGCCAAGATCATTGCCCCCTGCCCTCATAAATGTGATTCTAGAACAGTTTCAGATTTGCATAGTGATTGCGAAGATACCCAGTGCCTATTTCCCCTTGTTAACCTCTCACGCTGGCATGGCATATTTGATACAGCGAAGAAGCCAGCGCTGATGAGTTTCTGTTAACTAAAGCCCGTACATATTCAGATTTCCTCGGTTTCACCTGATGTTCTTACTGTCCAAGATCCCATCCAGGATCCCACATGACACTTCGTCCTCCTGTCTCCTCAGGTCCTCTTGGCTGTGGCAGTTTCTCAGGCTTTTCCTTGTTTTTAGTGATCCTGGCAGTTCTGAGTGCTGGGGGTGCTTTGCAGAGTGTCCCTCTGCTGGGATCTGTCTGGTGTTTTTCTCATAATTAGCCTGGGCCACAGGAGGAAGAGTGCAGAGGTATAGGGCCCTTGTCGTCACAGCACATGCAGGGCACACCTGTCAGCAGGACCTTCCCAGTGGATGCTGACCTTGGTCCCCTGGCCAAGGCGGCATCTGTCGGGGGTTTTCCCCTCTTTTCCTGCTGCACCCCCGGAAGGAAGTCGCTCTGCACGGCCCACACTTACGGAGCAGGTGTGAGGCTCCACCTCCTAGAGGCACCTTACGTTTTAAAGGGCAGCCTCTAAAGTGACTTTCCGAGCGGCACTCTAAACACCCTGTCTTGTCACTGACCATAACGATGATCTCTGGAGCACACCAAGGCTCGCCATGTGCCAGGCTCGGTTCTCAGTGCTTTTGTTACCCCTCTATGCCTTGATCCCCGCAACGTCACCCGGGTCCTAACCTCCACTGCTGGGGCCTTGCAGAGGCTGTGAAACCTGCCTAAGAGCCACAGCAGCTGCAGGCCCTGTCCATGTCGTGGTGGTCGTCTCCTAGAACTGACTCCCTCGCGACTCTGTCCCCTCCCCAGCTGCATGCCTAACTTGCCGACCTGGGTCTCACACCATCCTTCTCGCCCCTCGCAGGAAACAGCTCTGCCCTGTGCACTGGACAAAGGCACCGTGTGTGGGACTCCCCAACCCAGGAGCTCCAGCTCCTGCACCTCTTGTGCTGATAATGTGACAGTCGTGAAGAACGTGGGGAGCCCGTCCAGGAACCAGGAAAACCACGCTTGGGACACAATGTGGACAGCTGTGCCCTGTGACCCTGGTGCAGGCACCTGGCGTAGGGGGAGGAAGTGCGCGATAAGCACAGGGAGGGCAGGAGAGGAGGGAAGGCTTGGCCCTCCCCACACTGCTCCGGAAGCCCGGCCCGGCCTCTCCTGCTCTGGAACTTTCTGGTTACTGATTACAAGTGCTTTAATCCAGGAACGAAAAAAGGGAAGAGGAGTTCTGACTGGGTGGGTCCCTCTCTTCAAGAGAAGGCAAAGCTGCCAAGCAGAGGGTGGGAGGGGCGGGGGAGAGAGAAAGCTCCCTGTCGAACAAGATGTCCCCGTGATCGCAGACGAATGGCCAGGCTCTTAGGCCAAGCTCAGCTGAAACTGGGTTGGGCTAGTCAGGGAGAGACAGAAGTGAAAATAGGTTCAAGTTTTGCCGGGCGGCCACCTCGGAAAGGGCTCCTTCTGTTTAGCAAAAACTCACCAATCCTGCCTGCCTTGCCAGGGGAACAGCTTGCTTGAAAAGCAAAGACTGTCATCCTGTAATTAAATCTGAGACCCCCCCCTTCCTACATGACGCTGAGATGAAGCCACTTACATAACGCAACTAAAAATAAGCTGATGAAGACAAGCACCCGCATGCTCCCTGCTGCAGCCGCGGCTCCCGAGCTGCCCGTGCCAGTGTCGCTGCCCAAGGCCGGTGCCGGAGCCTCGGTCAGATTCTCAGTCTGAAGCTGCTCTCTCCTCCGACCCTGGCTCAGCACGCTGTGTGAGGGCCCACTGCTGGTGCAGGGGGCTGCGGACCCCCAGCTCAGAGCTGGGGTGCTGAGGATCTCCCTGGCTAGGTCCTCTGTGGTGGCATGTCTGCCCGGGCGAGGGCCCACCATCCCAGTGAGAGGGAACGCCGACAGAGTACGGGTTCCAGTCTGCCTCCCGTCTCAGCGACTCCCGATGAGCTGCTCATTCATCAAAGCATGCTCCCACCCCGGAGGACCCTGGTCTCATGCGAGGACAAAGACCCTGGGAGACCACAGGGCCTGCCTATCTCTAGGGTCCTCCCCCAAGTCTTCCTCCCTCCAGGGTCTAACTCTCTGGGAAGATGTGGGAAGAGCAAAGCTTCTCGAGCTTGACAAAGGCTTCCTGGAGAGGAGTGGGTGAGATCCCAAGTGTGGGCCATAATTTCCCAGCCACACTGACTGCCAAATCTTCAGGCAAGTAGTCAGATTCACAGCCACCCAAGACACTCTCAGAGTTGAGGGGAGAAGGAACAAGATGAGGTTTGAAAAGGGCTTCCAGTGCCTCCAGAATAAATGTCAGGACAAGGAGCTCTCCTAACTCGACCTGGAGCCATTGTCTAGGCTGATGGCCACCAGCCTGGCCTGTCCACTCTCAGGACCTGAGTTCTTACCCCTGCCACAGGCCTCCACACCAGACACCTACACCATTTACAGGGGCTGCCATGTAGATGGGAAAGGCCTCAGAGGATGCTGGTGAAGTTTAAGCCTGGGGCCAGGACCTACCTCCATGGAGCTAGCTGAAGGGGAGGGGCGCATCCTCCGCGGAGACCGCCCTGGAGGGCAGGTGCCAGGCAGGACACAGGTTTCCTCACCCTGTTCTCCATTCCTAGGTACGACGACCTTACCCACACCCTGCCCTGTGCCTGCCATCAGCCCCTTCTCGGGCTGTGCGTCTTCTCAGGTCTCAACTGTGTGCTGCTTGTTCATTGCCACTTGCAGCAGGTGTACTGATAACTCTGTCCTCGCGGCTGGCTTCTGTTCTGGCTGTCCAGCCTCCCGCCCAGCTGCCAGGTGGAGGGAGCAGGCCCAGGGATCGAAAGCAGGCTGGGCGTGCAGTGGTCGCCGAGTGTGAGTTCCCCTTGGACAAGAGTGTGACAATCGGGACCTTCCAGAAGGTGAGGCAGGACCCAGGACTGTGGGAGCTTTTGTGGGGGCGTGCCCCTCCTCTCCAGAAAGACCATTTCCCTCTCTGAGTGGTGAGACCACTGCCTGCCAGCCTCCATCTGTCATTCTGGTCCCAGCCACTCAGCGCTCCTTTCACAGGGCAGGGGCTGCTGCCACGGGGGAGGGGAGGCCACGGCTGCCTGAATCTCACTGTCCTTCTTTCCATCCACACGAAGCAGAGCCTGGTGCACCTGGGCCTGAGTCCCTCGCTGTCTGTCTGGGGGTCCTGTGGACCTTCGTGTCTCCCCTGGGTGCCTGCGCTTGCCGAAGGAATGAGTGACTTGATTGTCCAGGAATGGGATGCGGGCCGAGACTCTCAAGTTTAATTAAAAGGAAATACTCAGATCTGGTGTTTTACATTGTATATCAAATAATGCCTCCATGTTAGTCTAATTTACGTAAACATTTCTCCAAGGAATTGTACTCGGAACCCTGCGTGCCAACTTGGTCAGCGTCCTCAGCAAAATCTCAGAGGATCCTCCTCATAAAACAGAGGCAGCTCTGACCCTCGTCCCACCCAGGAAGGTTCCCCCCTCCCCCAGGGTTTTCCATCCCATGAGAGTCCTCCAGCCCCTCCCTCCCCAAGTATATCGCCCTCAAAGGGAATCTTCTGCCCCCACGAGGGTCCTCTGCCTTCCCGAGGGTCTCCCGCTCCGGAGTCCTCCCAGCAGGACGCTCTCCCATTCCCCCCTCTCCAGATCCTCCTTCCCAGGGTCCTCTTCCCCAAACACTCCCACCCCAGGGTCCTCCCCCACAGGGTCTGCCTATCTCCAGGGTCCTCCCCCAGGGTCCTCCTCCCCGCAAGGCTCTCCCCTCTCCCCAGAAAGGCGGGCCCAAGGGTCGCCACGGCCTCCGGACTGACCTGCGAAAGCGTGGGGTCGGGGTCGGACCCTGCCCGCGCCGCGCGCCCGGCCGCCCCCTCCACGACACCGGCCAGTCCGAGTGCGAGCCGCGGGACCCTCCCTCCCAGCCGCGCGAGGCCACTTGCTAATCCAAGCATTGGCTAAATGTGAACAACACCTCATTTCATATCACATCATTAGCAAAACTTCCACCCTCAACACTGAGACCCACCCATCTTTTTCATCTAAGCATTACTACTGTTTTGTTAGTTAGATTGATTAGCATCCACATATTTTATTTTCCTATAAAATATTAAGGATGGCATAAGAGGCCATTTAAAAATATATTGGAAAAATGGAAATAATCTAATAAGCATAGAAATAAACAAGTTTTCAAACAAATTAGCATAATGATGCATAAATTCATACATAAGTAAATAAATGCAAGTAGAACAGCATTATAAAATTTTTCAAATACTTGAAAATATTAATAATTTTAGTTTAGCCTTTGTTGAAGAAAAGTATCAGAATTTATCGGAGTTAAATTTTATTTATTTCCTGACCTATCAGTTTCGAAGCTAGGAGTGTCCCCTACTCATACACTTCAAAGAAATATACAAAATATATTCATTTCAGCAAAGTTATTAGCCAGAAACTTGAAACCACATAATTATTCTGTGAAATTCTTGACAAATATTCTATTCAATGATAGTAAATAGTTAGAAAATTATAAAAACAAGACATAATATTTCAATGAAATAGGAGTATACTATTATTGTGTCCTGTAAGAAATCATTTTGCCAAAGTTGCTTAGAGCTAGAATAAGAAACTAAGTTTAGAGGATAATATTTCTATTCAGTCCTTCATTCACTCACTCTTACAGGATTACGGGTAAAGTTTCTATTATTAATTCATTCATTTCACCATCTATTCAGACTTGTAAAAGATATTTATTATAGGCCATAGGTGAGATGCTGCTCATGAAAGAAAAATGCACACATTTATTTTAATTGGTCTTTTTAGAAGAGTGGAGTCTTTGCTAGGACGATTGGTACCTAAATGTAAATTAAAGAACAACAAGCAAACTGCAGAGCCCCGTGGAGCCGCCGCCCCCTCCCGGCCGTTTCTGCGCCTCGTGCGCGCTCTGGCAGGCCCTTGGCCTTGAGCCTCTTCCGCGTGCGTCCCGTCGGCTCGGGGCCTGGACCCGGGCGGTCCCCGGCCCTCTCAGAGGACGTGCTGTCTCTCACACCTGTGTCTGCAGGTGAGGCGCGGGCTGGGAGGGCGGGCCTGGCCTCTGTGCGGCAGTTGCTGGTTCAGCGCCCGGAAGGGGGTTGCAGCCCGGCCGGCTGAGCTACAGCCTGGAATGGTGTTAAAGAGCCACGGCCGGGCCTTCCTAGCCAGCGACCTGGGAATCCCTCCTCATGGGCTCAGCCTCCCGACAGCCAGGTGGAGGCTTGTGGGCAGCCGCTTCGGTTTCAGCTGGAGTCCAGGGGGCAGACTGTACTGTGGAGGTGCCGCTCCGTCGGTGGGGAAGAATTCCGAAAGCGGGTGGGGACAGACCAACCCCGTTCTGGAGTCATGTCAGAGCTGCTGGAGCGCTGGGAGAGTGACCTGAAGCAGCGTGGAAGAGGAGCAGCCTTCGGGGTTTATGTTTGGTGTCGTGCAGAATCTGCATACGTTTCTGGTCTCCTCGCCTCTGTAGCAGCAAGTGCCGTCAGGGGAGGGAGGTTTATTAAATTATTAGTCATTAGTTCCAGTACAGTTTGCTCACTATTGCAGGGAGTGGAAGAGAAGTGCTGTCTTTTTTTCCTGTTATCCTTGCTTCTGCACTGAAACCATTAAACAGGAACTTTCATGGTGAGGATTCTGAGGGGTACAGGGAGTGGCTTTGCTCTGGGGAATCCCATGATTGTCCTTAATAAAACTCTCGTAACCCGGGCGTCAGACTGCAGTTACAGCTGAGTGGCTCCCTCGAGATGGAGCTGTAATTTATCTGGAGGTCTGAAGTGAAATCTGTCGGCAGGATGGTGGCAGAAGAACTCTTAGGATCACGGTGTTTGGATACTTTGAGCCCCTCTGGAAGCAGCTGGCAGCTTTCAGGTGCACTTTAAACACATAGGTGCAGTGTTTTGCTTTTGGCAGGTCACTTGATCGGTGAGTTTCCCATGTGAAGGTGTGGTAATGATGAGATGACACAGTTCTGCAGGGTTGGAACAGGTTGTAGGTGTCTGAAGGGGTGTTCCACCCTAGAAGCGCTCCTGCCCTAGTAAGTCTTGGTTCTGTAGGTAGGTGGCTCTCACCACCACTCCGGGGGCTTGACTGCTGAGTCTTCAAGTCCTGATGGTCTATTACCTTTTTGTGTTTTGTCCCAGGGAAACTCTAGGTGCCATGGCAGTGCCAGTCCCGGCTGGGCAGCTGTAGCACATAGGCCAGGCAGAAACCCAGCTCACATGGAGGCAGTCGGAAGACAGCCAAAGCCACCTGTGTGCAGATCTGGGCCGGTCCAGCCGGTCGAGGCACTGCCGTACTCTGTCCTATCCTGGGACAGTGCTGCCTCTGGCATCTCTTCTAGGGGCTACTCCTGTGC
This sequence comes from Galeopterus variegatus, assembly GCF_000696425.1. NCBI lineage: Eukaryota > Metazoa > Chordata > Mammalia > Dermoptera > Cynocephalidae > Galeopterus > Galeopterus variegatus. Next base: position 619,242 of record NW_007726557.1, on the reverse strand, counting down.
CCTGGTTGGAGGCTAGTGGAAGCCCTGGTAGAGCCTCTTGGAAGGGCTGGATGTGGCCCTGCTCAGTGTCCCTCTGATGCGGCTCAGTGGTTTGCTCTGGCTCTTGTGGCCTCAACTGTGGCTCTGACTGGTGTTTGCCTTGGCACAGGAAGGCGCTTGTTCTTGGCCTTGCTGATTAAAAATGTGAGAATAAAATGTACAGTTTGGACTTTCCTCCCTGCAAGAATCTGTAACGCAGATTGTGACCTCTCCCTGTGGCTCAGTTCCCTTGGGAGGTTTGTCCTCGGGGAATTTCATGGAAGATGAAGGACAGAGGAACAGAATGGCTTCCTGATGTCTTCTGAGAACTCATCCTTGGACCCTCAGGGAGCAGGGACTGGGCTGGGCCCTGCAGGGGTTGGAAGAGTGAGGCCAGGAAGGCCCCCTTCCTCTGCTGGCAGAGCCTGGAGCCCAGACCTGGTTGGTGCTCACTCAGGGCAGCCCTGGGTGATTGCCTCGATCCAGGGACAGAGTGCTGGTGTGGAGCTCCTGCCCCCAGGTGACTGAGTGCGCCTTTCAGAACTGAGGCAAGTGAGATCACAGCCCTCTTGGTGAGCTCTCCGAGCGTCCCTGCATGCTGAAGGGGGCTCCTTTAGAAGCTGGCCTTGGCTCCTGGGGGTGCCAGGGAGATGGTCACGTTGGAGTTTTTCTCTCAGTGTTGTATCCTAAGAGAAGCTCCAGCTCCCGGGCAACCTGCAGACCTTGAGGGTGGGGGTTCCTGCACCTACTCTAGGAATAGTGCCATCTGCCTCCAGCCTATCACAAGGCATGAGAATATGGGAGAGTGGCCAGAAGAGGAGCAAGATCCTGTTAAAGCCCAGGGCCTGGCTGTTCATGGGGGTGTGGCCTCTGGGCTTGGGTCAGGCTGGTCACCAAGGGTCTGATCGCAGTTTTCACCCTGAGGCTGTGGCGGGAACCCAGCCTGTACATTCTGCAGCTCTACTGAGGGAGCGGGTGCCAGAGGGTTTCTGGAGATGGGAGACAGTTGGATCTGCCACCTCTGTTGTGATTGATAAGGGCTGGCGCAAGGCGCAGGCCTTGGGTGCTGCGTGGCAGGGAGCCCACTGCCAGCCTCTCTGATCAAGGCCAGGCCTTGCCCACTCCGCCGCAGCATCCCACCACTTCTCCAGGTGGGTATTCAGGGAGTTGGGGGAAGCATGGGGCACCCAGGCACTCTTCTGCTGACCTCAGACCACCTTGACCCTCACCCATGGTGGTAGTAGTCAGAAACCCAGCATGTGGAGTGGACAGGACTCACCCCCCACCCCCCATTTGGAGCTGGTGGAGTAGGGTCTCTGACAGGCACTTCCTGGCTGCCCACTTTGCTCAGGAGGAGAGCGTGCGTGCATGTGCACGTGTGTGTATATGTGTGCACATGTATGTATGTACATGAACACACGTGTGCATGTGGTGCTTTGCTTTGTTTTCAGAGATGCTCCAGGGGCTGCCCCCTTGGGTACGGTCTTCCCATGGCACGCCCAGCTCTGCAGTTCCTAAATGAACCTGCCTGCCCGTCCCTCCCCTTGCCCACCACCAACAGGAATGGGCAAGTGGTTTGAGCAGGAGTGCATCTTGTAGGGCAGAGTAGCCAGGCCAGCAAAGGGCAGTTCCTCTGTCACGCTGATCTCTGAGCTGCCCAGCTCTGCAGCCTTTGTCCCCAGGTCATGTTCTGTAGGTGGTCAGCTCCAGGGGCACCCCACTCTTCTGTTGGCCTACCAGGTGCCAGTGCCTGGTGCATAGTTACACACAGTCAATGTTTGCTGTGGGTGTAGCCAGGTGTTTCCAGAGTCACCTGGGACACTGGGGTGTGGCCATCTGCAGAGTTCTGGCAGGCAGGGAGAATCTCTTGCCTGCTATCCCGATCAAGCATATGTCCTTTGTTGGGGAGGTTGGCTTGACTCCAAGGGCTGATTGAGTGGACTTGAGAATCAAGGTTAAAGTGAAGGCTCAGGCTACTTGGGGCTTTTGTGAACCACCGTCAGAGGGGAGAGGCAGAGGGTGGGTGCCACTGGGAGCCATAGGCAGCACCAGCTGGGCCACCCAGGTTAGATGATCTTGCTGGGGAGGACTGGTGTGTGGCCTGGCCGCTGAGTGGGAGGGTCCCTTTCCCCGCTCCTGAGTGTGGGAGGTAAGGCTGGCAGGGACGCATCAGTGAGGCTCACCCTTCTCTCCAGTTAGCAGGTCTGGGCCTGCTCAGGGGAGCAACCCAATGCTACTGCAGGGCAGCAAGCGGTGGGCAGGGCTGGCCCTTGGCCCTGCTCAACCCTACATGGTCTTCTGTCCACCAGCTGCCCTGCACTGGCATTGCCTGTGGCTGTCATCGTTGGGTGGGGACACCCGAAGAGTCGCTCGGTGTGGGGGTGCCTGGGACTGCTGCTGGTGGGGGCTGGCCCTGGTACACTGAGTCTGGGTGGTCTTTCTTGAGGCCTCAGCATGGAGAAGCCTGTGCTCCCCTGGAAACCCTGCATCAGGGCGCTGGCGCTGTCAGCCTCCCCCTCATGGCTGCGCTGCCATCCGCTGCCTGCGGGGCCGCAGTAATGACAGGCAGGCACGGCCGAGCCGGCCCCTTCCTCCAGCGCACTCCCACCTCCCCCAGTGCTGACTCATGCCCGGCCCGGATTGTGTCTTTACAGCTGCAGGATGACTTGAGGGGCCTCAGCCTGGGGGGCACTGGAGGCCAAGAAGGTAGGGCTGCGTCCCTGCACCCTGTGCTGGGTGGCTCGGCCAGCTGGCCCTCGAGGAAGTTGGCCTGAGTGTCTCAGCCATCTCAAGTGGGAAGACCCTTCCATCCCCACAAGATGTGCTCTCAAGACTCAGGTCTGGTAGTTCAGGACTTGTTTCATCCGTGGCTGTAGAACATGGTCCTGCCCTGCTCACTGAGGTGTCCTGAGGCCTGGAAGGGTGGCCAGCCCGACAGTGACCTGTCAGGGCTGAGGGATGGACTAATCCCATTTCTGGATTCTGGAGTATTCGGGTGTGATCACCTTCCCCTCTTTGCCTGGCTCTGCTCTCCAGCCCTGCTCCAGGAGCAGCAACCCAGGCCCTTGGTGGGTTGCCTGGAGGTGGTGGCAGGCTTGTGCCCTAAGCAGATGGAATCCCTGTTTTGGGGGCCCGTGGGTGGGCGGAGGCTGGGCAGGTGGCCCTGGCATGGACCTGGCCTGGGTGGGCTGGCGAGTCCGTGGGTAGCGGTTTGTCCTGCTGTGTCTGTCCCAGGAGTGCTTGATGTTGGTCCCACGCCACAGGGACCAGAAAGCCCAAGGGGCTCGAGGGTGGCCGGGATGGCAGTGAGAGAGTGGGAAGGCAGTGCCTGAGTCTGTCCTCGTCCTTCAGGGCATACGCTAATGGAAGGTGGAGTTACAAAGGGTCACCTTGGAAACCACGGGGGCAGGCCAGGGATCTGCACCATGTGCGGGCACGCAGTGGCCAGGCTGTCACTGCTATTGGCAGGAGTCCCTCTCTGCCCACCTTGGTGCAGTTGGGGGCCGCCAGCCAGCTCCCTCGATCTGCCTTCATCTCCTCCTTCCAACTCCCACCACAGGAGCCTCCGTCACCAGCCAGCCTTGGAAAATCCTGTCTGGCTCTTGGGCTTCCTGCCTGGAGGAACCTTGCCTGGCCTCTCCTCTGCCCTGTCTGTGGGACCTGGACAGTGGGCAGGATGATCCCGGGTCCCTGGAGTCTCCCTCCAGGGCATGGTAGAGCCAGTCTTCATGTCCCCCAGCTCTGAGATGAGAATCCCAACGGCCCCGGCCTGCACTCTCGTGGGGTGGTGGGTGTAACACATTCTGCCCGCCGTGCCATGAGATGTGGCCTGCTTGGAGGGAAAAAGATTGCTGATCAGAACAGGGCACTTTCTTCTTACTTAGAATTTTTATTTTATACCTGCTGGAATGGCTCATTTAGAGTTATTTTAGACAGAGGGGTTTTTGGTTTTTGGCTGGTTGGTGCAGAGAAGGAACTCCGAACCCTGGTGTTCTCTGCTTCGTGCTCTAACCGGCCAGCCGAGACAGAGTTTTAAAAAACGTGTACTAAGCGGCTGCTGGTTGGCTCAGGTGGTCAGAGCACGGTGTTGATAACACCGAGGTCCAGGGTTTGATTCCTGCACTGACCAGCTGCCAGGAGGAAAAAATCATGATTATCAGATATATGTGAAGTAGGTGGTGGGGTTTTTCTGACGCTTTTTCTTATCCTGAGTGTGACTCTTCTGAGTTGTGTTTCATCTCAGGGCTGTCAGCGTCTGGGGGTCCCCCTGGCCCTCACCCTTGAGCCGTTGGGGGGGTGAACGGTGGAGCATTTCCCAAGCATGTCTCGGTGTTTTCTTCCGAGCCCCTGTTCTGCCGTGTTTGTTACTGGCACTTCCTGGACCAACAGAAGGTTTTCAGATGACAGCCAGCCCTCCTGTTCATTCTTTGGATGGTCCTAAGTGGTTTGTGGACTGAGACATCCAGGCTTGTCCCTGCCCAGGCGGGCCTGTGCTGGGTTGTGTGGTGGACATCACGGCTGCTGCTGGTGACAGCAGTCGCGTGACACAGAGATGTCAAGATGCGCGGGGATTGCAGAGGTGTCCATGCCGGGAAGGAAATCGACACCTGGCCTTAGAGTGGGATGTGGGGATGGTGTTGGGGGGAGAGGGTGTCCCCCACCTGCAGGAGCTGGAATTCTGTCCAGAGGAGTGTTTGTGTCACCCAGAGCCCAGTGTGGTCATAGTGGACCCTGCTAATGGCAGACAGAGCGCCCTTGCAGCCTCCAGGCCAGGGGGCTGTGGTGGAGGTAGAGATACCTTTGTCTGAAGTCAAATGGACCTGGGGTTCATCTATAACCTTGCCCCGCTGAGCCTGCTGCAGGGGCTGGTTGAGCTGCCTTGGCCCTCCTGCCCTTTGGCTGGGAGTCCAGGGCCTTGGTGGCCCCAGGCCAGTGGTAGGAGTCCCAGCCCCACCAAGGAGGTGGCGGTGAGGTTGAGTGCCTGGGGCCTGAGTGGTGTCATGGCTCTCACACACTGCTGGCTCTGTGCTGGGGGAGGCAGAGTGTGGTGTGAAGGGCCTGGGCTGTGTGTCTGCGATAATCTTGGCAGCTTACCCACCCCGGCACTGTGTTGAGAGTTCTGCTGGCCTGACCTCCTTTACTCTCATACCTGCTTTGTGAGGAGGGTTCCGGGGGTCCCTACTGGATGGGGAGCTGCAGAGGGGCGAGGCAGCGTGTCCCAGCCCATCACGGGTGTGTGGCTGAGGCGGGGCTGTGGCTTCCCAGGGTGCTGCCCCTGTTCTTCCGCTCAGGCGTCCCGAGGAGTTCATGCAAGGAGTTCAGATTCTGTGCCACCTATTTCTCCTTAATAATTCGTGAGACGGTAGAATATTTCCTGGTGGCTATGGTCATTGGGGGCACAGAGGCCAGTGGTGGAGAGCAGGAGACCCGGCTGCTGTCTGACTTCCTGGGCGCTGAGGGTCCTCCGTGTTCCTGTGCGTGACCATGGCCTCCTGGGCCAGCACATCCTACCTGCCTGACCCGGGGTCAGTGGGAGGAGGGACCGTATTCGAGCATTCCAAGGCTGTTTCCCTGCCTGGTCATCAGCTGGGAGCCCAGCCCTGTGAGCCCGGGCTGAGCTTTCACAGGGAGAAGCCGTGAAATGCTCGGCAGCCAGAGCTGTTCTAATGGGCCAGCAGGAGCCAGACTGGTTTTGTGGCTGGTAAGAGCTGCTGGGGGCCGCTCCACACGGGCGTGGGAGTGAGCGTCGTCATCCACGCAGGCTGCCACGCACAGTGCCACACACTGGTGGCGTGAACAGACACTTATCTTCCCAGGGTTCTGGAGGCTGGCAGTCCCAGATCAAGGTGTTGCAGGGTGAGTTTCTCCTGAGGCCTCTCTTCTTGGTTTGTAGACATTGTCTTCTGTGTCTTCACGTGGTCATTCTTCTGTCTGTGTCTTGATCTTCTCTTCTTTTTTTTTTTTTTTTCCTTTTTGTCTTTTTTACTGACCAGCAACGGGATCGCAACCCCCGGTGCTGCCCCC
>NW_007726557.1:601730-612289 GCF_000696425.1 Galeopterus variegatus | reverse complement strand
ATTCTTCTGTCTGTGTCTTGATCTTCTCTTCTTTTTTTTTTTTTTTTTCCTTTTTGTCTTTTTTACTGACCAGCAACGGGATCGCAACCCTCGGTGTTGCACCCGCACCGCGCTCAGCCAGCGAGTGGGAACCGGTCTCCACATGGGATCCGAACCCTCGGCGGGAGCGCCGCTGCACTCTCCAGTGCACCACCGGGCCGGCCCTTGATCTTCTCTTCTAAGGACAGCAGTCAGATTGGATTAGGGCCCACCCATGTGGCCTCGTTTAACCTTAACCGCTTTAAAGGCCCCTTGTCCAAATATCATCACATTGTCGGGTACTGGGTTAGGACTTTCACATATTAATTTGGGGAGACACAATTCAGTCCATAACGCCCAGTGAACGGAAGTGCAGTCAGCCTGCTTGGGGTGGTCGGGGTGGTCCTGGGTGCTGTCTGTCTTTGCTGGGAAACCTGTCTTCAGGCTGATTGGATGTCGATCCCCATGATGGTTTTCCTCCTCTGATCTCAGTCACACTCAGTGCTCAGTCTGGGACAACAGGAAGATTTGCAGGGGGGCATGCTGGGGTTTCATTACACGGGCAGTTGTTGGGAGTGTGGGCCCTGGCTTCACGACAGACACAGACAGAAAGCAGTTTGAGTGCATACCTCCCCTTGCATGGGCCAGGGTAGCCAGACGTCAGGGGGTGTCTGCAATGCCTGCCAGGGAGCTGTGTCCCTGTTTACGTGGGGCTGGGCAGGATGTATCTCTCGGACAGGAAGGAAGTGGCCAGGCTCTTTGGTCTCGTGTTTGGACCATGCAGTGCAGCGGCTTGTGGTCTGATGGGTGTTATCCAGTTCCTGTGGGGGGTGGCTCTCGCCCTGGGATAGACCTGGGTCCTGCACTCACTGGTCAAGCCACTCCAGCATGTGCAGACATGAGCTTCCTGCATGCAAGGCCCCAAGTGTGGCTTTTGCCTTTGGAGACCTCTGCCCGGGGGACCTGGTTCAGGAGGGGTTGAGAGTGGCAGACTTCAGGAGAAAGCTGGAGGTGGGGGTGTCCAAGGCCCAAGGAAAGGGTGTTGTTCCCCAAAAGGGGAAGTGAGGACTCCGGGGGACTTTGGTGGCCCTGTGAGCCCCGGCTCTGAGTGTGAGTGGCCACTGTGACCCTCCCACATGGGGAGTAAGGAAAGTCCTGGCTCAAGAGTTGGCCAAAATACTGTCTTTTGTCCCTGTTGCAGGGAACTTCTGGGTCTCCTGGCGGGTGGGGTCCAGCAGGGTGATGGGAAAGGGTACCTGCGCCTCTGGCCCCTCCTGATGGGAGACCACCCTGCTCCCTACTGTCCCATCTGGGCCCCATGCCAAAGACATGAGGATCCACTTTATTAAGATGTTGGCAGCTTTTCCAGGGGAGCTGCTGGAGGCCTAGAGCTGGAACTACCGCAGTAGGGCAGCTGGCTTCTTAGGCCCTCACACCAGTGGGCTGGCCCTCCTGGCCAGGGCTAGGCCCTCTGCCCGGTCCGTCTTGCACACGCCCTTGGGGGAGCCTTGGTCAAGTGGGCCTTGCTGAAGCTGCCCTTCATGAGGCCCGCTGGCTGCACCTGAGCACCCCTCATGCAGCTGGGGCCTGCAGCCCTCTCTGTCTGGAACAGTCTGAGCTTCTCTTCCTGCCCGCATGGGAAGCTGCCATGTGTCCTGATGCTCAGCTTCCACGTAGAGTGCTTTTCTATGTGTCCTGCTCAGGAGACCATGGCCAGCCTGGCCTCCCCGTGTGCTGTGTGGCCCATGTCCACACTGGGAGGCTGTCAGGCTGAGGCCGAGTGCCTGCGGTGGGGGAGACTCGTGGCCGGCAGCCCCCCCATGCCGCACAGAGTGGTCTGCCACTCTGTCCTCCTTCCCATGGACAGGTGGAGGTGCTGGCTGCCACAGCCCCGTGGCTGTGGGGGGCAAGGCAGGAAGGGTGAGCTCTGCCTAGCTCGTCCTGCAGGTTCTTGCCAGCCTTCACTCTCCCATTCTCACTCCATGGGCTCGTTCCTTCTGGAAGCTTTCACTGTGTCCACTCTTTTTCCAAGTTACTGTCTGCACACCCTCGACTTGCCTCTGAGTCTAACCAAGTGAGATGCTGCTCACGGCCTGCCTCCTCCAGGCAGCCCTCCTGGCATTCACTGAGCGCTTAGAGTTGGTTTTATTCCTTCAAGAGGATCTCCCAGGACAGACACCCCAGATGTTAGAGGGGAACAGAACCTTCCACCCCACCCCAGTGTGGCACACATTTGGGGGTAAAGTCTCCCCTCCTAGGCACTCCAGTACCTCCCCTGGCACACAGAGGATGTTCCCTAATAAATATTGAATGAGCAGGTGAGTAGCGGAAGAATTTGCCAGTGCTAAGTAGAGTCCTTGGCACAGGAAAGCTGCCCAAAGAATAAACACAGTCGCAGTGTGCGAGGGCAGGGTCCAGGCAGGTGTCAGACCTTCTTTTGCATAACCCAGGTATCGTGTGGCCCATGTCCACACTGGGAGGCTGTCAGGCTGAGGCCGAGTGCCTGCGATGGGGGAGACTCGTGGCCGGCAGCCCCGCCATGCCGCACAGAGTGGTCTGCCACTCTGTCCTCCTTCCCATGGACAGGTGGAGGTGCTGGCTGCCACAGCCCCCTGGCTGTGGGGGGCAAGGCAGGAAGGGTTAGCTCTGCCTAGCTCGTCCTGCAGGTTCTTGCCAGCCTTCACTCTCCCATTCTCACTCCATGGGCTCGTTCCTTCTGGAAGCTTTCACTGTGTCCACTCTTTTTCCAAGTTACTGTCTGCACACCCTCGACTTGCCTCTGAGTCTAACCAAGTGAGATGCTGCTCACGGCCTGCCTCCTCCAGGCAGCCCTCCTGGCATTCACTGAGCGCTTAGAGTTGGTTTTATTCCTTCAAGAGGATCTCCCAGGACAGACACCCCAGATGTTAGAGGGGAACAGAACCTTCCACCCCACCCCAGTGTGGCACACATTTGGGGGTAAAGTCTCCCCTCCTAGGCACTCCAGTACCTCCCCTGGCACACAGAGGATGTTCCCTAATAAATATTGAATGAGCAGGTGAGTAGCGGAAGAATTTGCCAGTGCTAAGTAGAGTCCTTGGCACAGGAAAGCTGCCCAAAGAATAAACACAGTCGCAGTGTGCGAGGGCAGGGTCCAGGCAGGTGTCAGACCTTCTTTTGCATAACCCAGGTATAGAGTTTGAAGAAAGTTTCTGTCCTGGTGGGGGACGTGGTCACGGAGGCTGGGGCCCTGGGGTTCGTTCCAGGTACAGGGACAACACAATGCGGCCCTGGTGCCCTCAGTGTGGAACAGTGAGCTTTAGACCTGCCATGCACGGGTGGCTGCTCCAGCGTGGCGAAGTTACTCTTGGTGAAGTTTCTGCTCGCTAGTCTTTACTTTTTAGTTTTCACAAGCCCTTTGGTGTTGATAAGAAAAGATCTTGCCTTCCCCTTTAAAGTGAACAGATCCCGTTCCTCCTCTGACCAAGAGCACGTGTTCCCGAAGGTTGTTTGGGGTTTGGGCATGCTCCCTCCTGGCAGGGGTCCAGCAAAGAGACAGACTTGTTCATTACTGGGAAACTGTGGTGTGTGGCTGCAGACAGAGCTCTTCTCTGCTCGGGGGTGGCAATCTCAGCATTCTTTCCCTGGGGAGGTGATAGCTGGGGGGGAAGCTGCTGCCCACTGTCTGGGACCCCCAGGGCACAGTGAAGCCCCCATCAGCCACATCTGCCTGGAGAGGCTGGACAGGCCCTGGACCAGGACACTGGTCTGGAGCATGCTCACCCCACGATGGGCTGTCCCTGGGGGGGGCAGGAGCCTCCACATGGCCTCTGTGGGTGGGTTTGGGCCCGTTTTGGTCTTTCATGGGGCTCTGAGAGGCCCCCACCAGAGAGCGATGACTCACAGAGGGGCTGGCCCCTTCTCAGGGTCCCTCCCATGGTTCCTGGGAATTCAAGTGACCCAGAGGAGGGTCAGGTGACATTCTGTGGGCACCAAGATAAGGTTCCACTGAAGGCCTGCTCTTCTGGCTGGGGTGCCAGCTGGCGTATGCAGAGCTGGAGGGAGGAACTGGCTCTTCTGCCAGGAAGGAGAGTCTTCCCAGAATGTCAGCTCAATGGCATCATGCTTCTGCCACCACTTCCAGGCTGGGACAGCGGCACCTGTGTTTCCTGGACGGCCGAGCCTCCCTCTTGGCAGACGGAGGCCAGGGCCGTGTCCAGGTGGCCTGGCTGACACCCAGCTCTTCCTGGCCCTGCCCACCCGCTCCTGCATTCCTCGTGTGTGAGCTCAGCTGCTGCCCTATGGAGGCAAAACCTCAAGCTGTCCCCACATGTCACATGGAGGGCAGGGCATGGCAGTCCCTGGCCTGTTTTCTACTGTCACTCAGGATGTTAATGGAGTGCAAAGAACTGATCTCAGGTTGAGCTGCTGCTTCCACCCAGGGGCCCACCCAGGAGCCCATGGGGGCCGAGGTCCTCGAGCCAGCACACCGAGGTCTCATGAGACATCTCTAGGGAGGTGTTTGTCGTGCACAGTGAGAAACATCTGACTCTGCCACTCTGTGCACACACGTGTACGTAAACACACCGCAACACCAGAATGGGGCCGCACCCACCCTTGCTAGTTTGTACCCCACTTCTGCTCTATTTCAACAGTGCTGCTGAGAGTTCCCCTCGGTCCAAGTGGTCTCCCCCTACCCATAACTTCCAGACTTCGTCTCCGGCCCCAAATTCTCCCAGAGAGCAAATCCATCTCATCCCACTGCCTGTGTGATATTTCTGCCACCGTCTCCAGGCACTTCTTGGATTTAACTGTCCAGACTCCTGGTTCCCTGGTCTATGGCAGGCTTGCCCACCATGGCATCCCCAGACCAGAGGCCTGCGTGCTGCCTGCCTCTCCCCTCCCCCCAACATCTCACCCATCCTAACACCGCGGTGCCTGCAAGTGCAGAACATGAGGAATCCAGCCCTGGCCAGGGCGCCTTCCCTTCCCAGGAGCACTGAGCAGCCTCCTGACAGGTCTCCCAGCACATGCTGGAGCCCATGGCTAATGCTGAATCTCCCCTGAGCAGCCAGGGGGCTCTTTGAAACAGAGCAAGACTTGCTCTGCTCAGACCTTCCCTGCCTTTCCTTCCTGCCTAGGGACTTGTCCGCATTGCCATGTCCACTTCTCCTCCCGTTCTTAATCCCCACTGCCCCTTCCACCCCTGCACACCCTGTAGGCTGTGGCCTTGGGGCCTTTGCACTGCTTGTGCCTGCCAGCTGCTCTCCTCTGCTGATGTCCACATGCTTCTGTCTCTTCCCACCTCTCCGTGAGCCTTGTCCCCCCTTGTCCTGCATTCTTATTCTCTATTGTTCTCGTTGGCTCAGTGGACGGGACTTTGGCTGTGTGGTTGCTGCCACCACCTGTGCTCATCCGCTTTGGGCCTGCCTGAATAGGTGTCCTCACCTTTGCTGTGTCCAGGAAGGAGGAGGCACCTGCCCTGTGACCTTGGGTAGGTAGAATTACCCTCCCAAGGTTCCTGACATGGTCGAGCGCCTGCCACCCCTACCACCGAGCTGCGAGCGCTCGAGGTATGAGGCCTGCACATGAGTAGGTGGTCATCCCCCAGGACCACAGGGCCACCTTCTCCCCAGGAACATGGGTTTCATCCCCTGCAGGAACATGGGTCTCATCCCCCCTCCCCCAGGAACATGGGTCTCACCTCCCCCAGGAACACAGGTCTCATCCCCCCCCCCCCCCCACACGGGTCTCATCCCCCCCAGGAACACGGGTCTCATCCTCCCCCCGGAACACGGTCCCCCCCCCAGCCCAGAAACATGGGTCTCATCCGCCGGGGCCACAGGGCCGCCTTCTCCCTCAGAAACACGGGCCTTGTACCCCAAGAACTCGGGTCTCACTCGGTGCCTCTCTGTGCAGACGACTCATTTATATCTCTGGGCAGGCAGATGGAGCCACATTTTGTGGTGGGTAGTGGCTTCAGGGTCCTTAAATGCCCTTCCCATCTGCCTCGTTGGCTGAGGACAGAAGCTGGGATGGGGTCTCCCTTGTCCCCTGGCCCTCAGGTTGGGGCTGGGCAGGTGGGGCCCACAGCCTCCCCAGTGTCTGCAGCAGGGCTGGGACTTCTCTTCCCGTTGTCCTCAGGAAAGATCAGGCTCATGTCCTAACAAACGATCGGAAGATGTAGGATGTGGCCAAGACAGGTTTCTTTCGAAGTTCCTCCCGGGACCTCGCTGGCTGGGGTTGGCTGTTGACAGTTGGTGCCTATTATGCTGGGAGAATTCTCATTTGGCTGTGGTTTGTGTGCGCCTGTTTTTACGCCTTGTAATTAAAACATTTATTTGGCCTTCACAAGGAAAATCTAATTTCTGAGTCTAAGAACTGTGGATACTGGCACTCAGACTCCAGTCCATGGGGCAAACAGATCCGGAGCCTGTTGGATTATTCATAGCGTGGTGTTTGCAAATCAGGCTGTGGATCGCTGTAATCAGAGCTGATGTTTGCTAATTGACGGGTTGAGTTAGGATTGGGGGGGCGCCAGGTGTCGCTGAGCACTTGTGCGTGGCCACCGGGGGGCCTTCTGGGGCTGACTCAGCTCTGCCAGACGGGTATTGGCATCTCGTCAGTCACACGTCTGAGTGCCGACTGCATGCCACGTGCTGCCGTACAAGCATTCCCATATTTAATCTGCAGACGCCACCCCTGTACAGCTGGTTCTGTTCCTGTCCCCACTGTGCAGATGTGAAAACTGAGGCTCAAGAAGGTGATCTGCCCAAAGGCATTCAGCAAAGGGCAGAGCTGGAAATTGACTTGGGGAGCTTTCCAGATGATGCCTGCTCTGGATTGTGTTCTCAAAGATTGGGGACTCCCAGAGTCATGGTGTGGCTTGTGCCAGTAACACGTCTTCCTCTTTTCTGCTTTTCTCCAGACCATCATGGAGCAGTTCAATCCCAGCCTGCGGAACTTCATCGCCATGGGGAAGAACTACGAGAAGGCTCTGGCAGGTAGAGCTGGAACCCTGGCCCCACGGAATGGGAGTGTCGGGCGGGCTTGGCTCTGGGCACATTCCTGGCATGGCAGACAGACTTCAGCATCGCCCCCGGGCTGACTAGAAGCGGGAGGAGGTCTTTTCTTCCACAAATGAAACCTGACAGAGGCACTGAGTGAAGCTGTAGCTCACCTCAGTGGTCTGTGAGCTCTGAATCTGTCCCCACTGTCACAGCAAGGGCATATCCTTTGCTGTGTCCTGTAGCTGTGGTGACAAGCACAGCATTTAAAGACAGGAGTGGGGTGTGGATGTCTGTTCTTCAGAATCATCTGGAAACTATAGGATTGGGGCTTAAATGAAGCAATTGGTACCTGCAACTGGGTCTTTCCATCCTGGCGGGTGCCAACTGGCTCCTTGATGAGCTGCACTGTGGTGGGGATGCACTGTCCCTGGGCACTGACCCCTGTTCTCCTGCACCCCTGACCATGTCTGTCCAGGCAGGGTGTTGGGCTGTCTCTAACTGTGGCACCCTTATAAGCAAACCTCCCTCCCTGTGTCTCCACATGGGCACACAGCAAGCCGCTGGCCCCTGCTCCTCCACGTCGCATCGTTGAGTCTCCCGAAGGGTGGGGTTTGTCCAGTTTTGGGCGTCAGGCTTTGTTGGATGGGGTGTCAGGGGGCAAGCAGAGGGCCGGAGTCGGTCAGCGCATGGTGTTTTTCTACCACTTTCACCCCGTGGTCACTGGGAGCAAAGCCCCTGGATGGAGCACTGAGCAGGAGGGGCCTGTCAGCGCCTCCTCATCAGTTCTCCAGGTGGGGTTGTCCAGCCACAGTCATGCCTGCCATGTCCAGTGGGGGACAGAGGTTCTTCCTGCCACCAAAAGGGCCTCCATTGTGCAGTCCTGCCAGGCAGCCTCCTATGCCCTGGTCCTTCCCTCTGAGGGCCACTGTGGGCTGGGCTGACCCTTTGGAAGGGGAGTGGCACCATCTCCTGCCAAGACTGTGGAGGTCACAGGGACCTTGGAGGAGTGCAGGAGGATGGCCTGGGGGAGTCGGCAGCCCTGAACAGCAGCCCTGTAGGGTGGTCTCCACATTTGTGTGGATGTGAAGGGGCCGGGGCTCCCCATGCTGCCTGCTGCTTGCAGCGTGCACAGAGGTGGTTCTGCAGTCAGCACCCTGCAGTGCAGTTTTGCTCCACCCTGCCCTGCAGTCCTGAGCTCAGTGACACAGCCACAGGGGGCCCAGAGCACAGAAAGGCACACCTGCTGTTTGGATACCAACTCTGTCCCATCAAAATTGTCTTAAGGGCTATTTTTCATCAAGTGGAGAACCTGCCTGTAGGGTCTTAATGACAACCCAGGTCCTCCGGCTCCTGGCCAGGAGGAGCCTCTCAGGCCTGGCTGTGGAAGTGGGCAGTATCCATGTGGCCTCCTGGAGGAAGGAGGATGGACTTGGCCTCTTGTCTGAGGTGTCGATTGCTGGGAAGAGGCTTCTGCATGAAAGCAGGAAGGCTGAGGTGGGCCTCCAGGGCAACCTGGGTGTTCCTGCTGTCTCCAGGTACAGCACGTGATCAGATCCTCCAGGCAGAACTAATTCCCAGACCCTTGGAATGCAAGAATCGACTTGGGTGGGGGGGCGCACTCTGGGAGACTGGGAGTTGGTCTGGCTTATTTCAGACCAGTGGTGGCTTCCTTTTTTCAAAACCATTGGTCTCTAGGTCTCTTGGGGACCTAAGCTTTGGAGGATTCTTTCTTACCCCTTGTGTGGCTTTCTCCGAGAGGATGGAATTTCATCCCCAATTGTCCTGCATTCAGGGGAGTGATCTGGACGCCCTCTTAGTGGGTCATGGTGGAGGTGGGTCGTGGTGGAGGCCAATCCTAGGAAGGTCGTGGTCCCTTCCTCTTTGATCTGTGCCCTGTGGCTCTTTGATGCCAAGTCCCGGGTTTCCTTTCAGGCCTTCCCGCCTCCCACTCGGGTTCCTCATGGGTTCGTCATGTGGTAGTCGGGGCTGCGTGTGGTGAATGGGGAGGTGGCTTCCTCTTCCCGTTTCCCTGGATTGTCTCCAGACGGAGCTCAGCCATCCAGGCCACCACCACCACCTCAGCTGTGTCCAGCCTCCCGTGCCAAACTTCTGCTGTTTTGCTTTTCCTTCGTTCAGCTTTCTTAAGCCCACCCCTCTCAGGCAGCAGAAGCACCTCAGTCACCTGCAGACGTGCTCTTGTGCCTGAGGACAAATTGTGTGCGTTTCAACTGAAAACCATATAAATAAAACTTGATAAAGCCCCCAGTAATAAGCCCCTTACTGGGCTCTGTAGAACACGGGTTAGAAACTGTAATTGTGCTGCTGCTGGCTGCTCCCCAAGGTTCTGCTCTCTAGGCGTGGACTCCTCGTCCCTCCTGAAGGTCGGGGCGGGTGGGGCTCCTTCTAGGTGCGAGAGGAGGAGCCCAGGCTGTGGCTATCATGATTGTGGCCTGGGGCGGTGGGAATTCAGTGGGCCTGAGCTTTCCACCGCTTCTGATTAGATCAGAATTTTCCGGGGAGTGGCAGGTCGCCCTGATAGCGGTAACACTGTGATGCCATGATCCTGCTTGGAATAGGGATGACCCACTCCCAGTTACAAGTCTCTGTTCTGAGACCCGGAAACTTGGGGATCTTCGAGCGGGTGGCTGCCTGCCTTGCGGTGCACGCCAGGCGGTGGCTCCTCTCCTCCCAGCAGCACGTGGCCAGCAGCCTGCTGTGCGGTTCCTTTCCAACGGCTCTGCACCCCAACCCTGTGCTGTTGGCCCTCCCGATGGGAAAGGAATAAGAACGTCAACAAAAAATAGGGTTACGTCCAATGCGGAAGTCAAGCCGGAGTGTTCTTTGCGCTTGTCTAGGCACCGAGCAGGGACTGGGGTGTGCTCCTGTAGCGGAGGGAGAGGTTGCCCCAGCACCCACAGTTTGCCTGGGTCTAGGACCCACGTTGACACAGGACAGGTGAGCAAGAGGAGGCACATGTGTTACTGGTTTTACATGTGCGTGGAGCTTCCCAAGGGCGAAGTCTGGAGATGTGGCCGGGGATGCTTCTGTAGTTTTTGAGCAGATGATCAGTGTGTGAAGAAAGGACAGGACCAAGCGGCTGTGGCCATGGCGACTGGCTCAGGCGTCCCTAGGAGGCACGTGGGGGGAGGCTAGTGGAAGATCAGGGCTGCTTCAGGAGGTTTGTTTACATCCAGGCGCATCGCAGGCCCCAGGCTCTGGTGATAAGGGCTACTTTCTCAGCCTGGTACAGGGAGGGTCAGGCCAGCGAGCCCTTTCTGAAACCACACTGTCTCCAGTGTTTTCAGATCTCAGTGATCAACGTGCCAATCTGCGTATGTGGGGACAACATGTCCGCCACTCCTGCGCTGTGATCACAGCAGTCTTGCTGCGGGTCTTGTCCTGTCTGTGTGAAGGAACTGACAGCTCCCTCTCTTCTCTCCCAGGTGTGACCTACGCTGCCAAAGGCTACTTCGATGCCCTGGTGAAGATGGGGGAGCTGGCCAGCGAGAGCCAGGGCTCCAAAGAACTTGGTAAGACCCTGAAGACCCCAAC